>NW_023458557.1:1087503-1090326 GCF_013731165.1 Rhagoletis pomonella | reverse complement strand
GCCCATTTTCCAAAATTTTACCATAAACGTATTTCTTGGTAAAGAATTGTTGCAAGCATCAATTTTGAATAAATTAGCTTCAATATTTACTGATTTATCGAAGATTTTGTATTTCTCTAAATTACCGTTATATGGGATGTGGGCGTGGTTATTGTCCGATTTTAAGAAGTTTCGGCGATTTTTTATGCTGTACCAAGGCCAACAGCTGTGCCAAGTTTGGAAGAAATTGGTGCAGCGGTTACCAATTGGTATATCTTAAGATATACACATGTAACCATAAGTGGGCGTGGCTACGCCCATTTTCCAAAAATTTATAATATTCTTATTTTTCGTCTAAAAATTATTGTAAATATCAATTTTGAGTGAATAATCTCCAGTAGTTACTAAAATATCGCAGTTTTCATATTTCTGAAAATTACCGTTATATGGGAAGTAGGCGGGGTTATTGAGCGATTTTAAAAATTTTCGGCCATTTGGTATGTTGTGCGAAGGCCAACTACCGTGCCAAGATTCGAAGAAAGTGGTGCAGCGGTTACCAAGATATAGACATGTAACCATAAGTGGGCGTGGCTACGCCCATTTTCCAAAAATTTATAATATTCTTATTTTTAGTCGAAAAATTATTGTAAATATCAATTTTGAGTGAATTATCTTCAGTAGTTACTAAAATATCGCAGTTTTCGTATTTCTGGAAATTACCCTTATATGGGAAGCGGGCGTGGTTAAAGTCCGATTTCGCCCATTTTCAATACCAACCTACCTTGGATTAAGGGAAACCATACCAAATTTCGTTGAGATATCTCAATTTTTGCTCGAGTTATCGTGTACACGGGCGGACGGAGAGATGGACGGACAGACAAACATGGTTTAATCGATTTCTTTTTTCATCCTGATCATTTATGGATACATTTGTCTATATCTATCTCGATTCGTTTTGGCTGTTACAAACAACCGTTATGTGAACAAAATTAATATACCCTTGTGCAGAAGTGCGGTCGGGTATAAAAATGACTTTCTTGAATCACTGTATTTGTCTGTAATAACTAATGTGACCAACTTTTCATAGCTCAAAGAAGTACAGCTTAGGTCAGGTTAAGTTAACGCCGCGAGCCGATTACGAAATTTCGAATGCGGCTAATTTCGATCCCGGAGAGCTCAGTGTTTGTTCAGAAGTGCGAGCCGAATTGCTTCCATCTTAGCCACGCTAAGGTTTGGCAGTGTAGAAGAAAGTGTGGAGATGATTCCACTTTATCTTCCTCTTGACAGCTGATACAAAAGGATCAGTTGAAATTCCTAGACTCTCCACATAAGACAGTGTTGTGAAGTACCCTACAAAAACATTTGCTGCAGCAGAGAAACGTCTTATTTTCCTTTTTTTATGTCACAAAAGGACCCGGTTTCCCTTAGCCTTATAGCAGTTCGTGCTGCGACAATTCTGTCTGCAAGATCTGCAGGCGCCGTGTTCAACATATGTATGTTAAGCCCCAGTGTAGGTGTGTTTCCTAATGCTCTGCTAGTTCCTCTTTTGCAAGTGTAGCCTTCTCTAGTGAGTTCCACCAGACAAGGGCTCCTTGAAACCACATAGGCTTAAATCTGATTTCCTGGACCTAATGAATTAATTTTAATTTTACCGATAGCTCCACTGCTACAGTACAAGGCAATCGACCCCTTTCCTACCCTTTCCTCAATGTTACGCTTCTACGACAGCCACCGTTGATCGGCCACCTAGTTATCTGGTTCAACCAAAAGTTCCACATCAACTACATAGGCGATCACCCGACAACTCGCTTTTTCCAGCTCCTATTGACTCTGCACTGTGTGCAGACCCTACTTGACTATTGCCGCTGGAACGATATTGTTGAAGGCCCCTTCGATATCGAAGAAGGCCCCTACTGCATAATCTTCATGCGTGAAGGCTTACTCTGACCACTTTACCAATGTGTGCAGGGTGGTATTCACCGACCTTTTCTATCGGTCTCTCTAGCGTGTTTAGCAAAAGGGTTTTTAGCAAAAACGAATGGACTGATAGGCCTAAAATCCCTAGGGGAAACATGAGAGCCTTTTCCGGCCATGTGGCGATCGTCCAGAAAATCGGAGAAGTACAGGACCTGGGGGGAGATTCTGTAACCAGGTAACGACAACTTTCGAATCGCTATCGAACTTTAACATTTATACCATGCTTCAAAAAGTGCGATAGCGATTCGAAACTTGTCGCTAACTAGTTACAGAATCTCGCTCCTGAAGTACAAAATATCGCAAAGAAGTACATTTGACTGTACTTCGAAGTACGAAGTACAAGAGCGATAAAAGAAGTACTGTACTTCCGAAAGAAGTACGGTTGGTCACATTAGTAATAACCCGAGTTGAAGTGTTTCGAATAATGAAGTTTCATTGTTGCGTTTAGTTTCATCACTTCCGCTTTTGGTTGAAGGAAACTGAGAACATGACAATAATATGACTCAAATACCATAAAAAGATCTTAAACACAGTTTTAATTCTTATTGAAATAACTAAAAAAAATAAAAAAAATCTATAGTTTTAATTAAAGCAACTAAAAAACTTACAAAACTATAGTTTTTATTAAAATATTTATAAAAAAGTTATTGGTAGATATTTCCCAGATTTGGTAGATTTTGTTGTTGTGAAATAACACAAACGGCAATAACGCAAAATTTGCTTTATTTCACTTTCAAATGGGAAATAATACTAAAATCTGAGTTTTGCTTTATTTCCAACAAAGGTAGGAAATAAAACAAATTTTGCCTTATTTCCCTTTGCTTATTTATACCATGATACAAAAAAGAAGGTAGTTCCATTTAATGA
>NW_023458557.1:1084008-1087403 GCF_013731165.1 Rhagoletis pomonella | reverse complement strand
CTTTTGCTAAACACGCTAGAGAGACCGATAGAAAAGGTCGGGGAATACCACCCTGCACACATTGGTAAAGTGGTCAGGGTAAGCCTTCACGCATGAAGATTATGCAGTAGGGGCCTTCTTCGACATCGAAGGGGCCTTCAACAATATCGTTCCAGACGCAATAGTCAAGTCGGGTCTGCACACAGTGCAGAGTCAATAGGAGCTGGAAAAAGCGGGCTGTCGGGTGATCGCCTATGTAGTTGATGTGGAACTTTTGGTTGAACCAGATAACTAGGTGGCCGATCAACAGTGGCTGTCGTAGAAGGGTAACATTGAGGAAAGGGTAGGAAAGGGGTCGATTGCCTTGTACTGTTGCAGGGGAGCTATCGGTAAAATTAAAATTAATTCATTAGGTCCAGGAAACCAGATTTAAGCAAATGTGGTTTCAAGGAGCCCTTGTCTGGTGGAACTCACTAGAGAAGGCTACACTTGTAAAACAGGTATTAGCGGAGCATTAGGAACAACACCTACACTGGCCCTTAACATACATATGTTGAACACGGCGCCTGCGGATATTGCAGACAGAATTGTCGCAGCACGAACTGCTATTAGGCCAAGGGAAAGCGGGTCCTTTTGTGACATAAAAAAAGGAAAATAAGACGTTTCTCTGCTGCAGCAAATGTTTTTGTAGGGCACTTTACAACACGTTACCTGTCTTATGTGGTGAGTCTAAGAATTTCAACTGATCCTTTTGTATCAGCTGTCAAGAGGAAGATAAAGTGGAATCATCTCCACACTTTCTTTTACACTGTCAAACCTTCGCGAGGCTAAGATGGAAGCAATTTGGCTCGCACTTCTGAACAAACACTGAGCTCTCCGGGATCGAAATTAGCCGCATTCGAAATTTCGTAATCGGCCCGCGGCGTTAACTTAACCTGACCTAAGCTGTACTTCTTTGAGCTATTAAATAGTTGGTCACATTAATTATACATGTAAAAATAATGTGCTTACATCACGTCCGCGGGACAAACCTACTGTAAGTGATCGGCAAAGTCCCCGCCGCACAGTGCTTCACTTCTATATAAAATGTGGGCAAAAATAGAATTATGGACGGATTTAAACGAAAATTCGCTTCTTAGTAAAATTTAGGACGTTAAATTCAAAAATGCACTTTGTTTTTGGATAACTTTTATACTTTCACTGTAAATGCGGTTTGAAGTTGACAATTTGGGTTTTTGTGGCATTTACATACTAGGTATGCACATATAGTTCATTCTATTTTCAAAAGTGAGATGTCAAATGACAGGGCTTGGCCTGCAGATGTGCAATTAAGTTTTCTTTTTTTGAAAGGCTTGCCACCTGTTACAAATTTTATTAAAATTATTTAATAAGTTAAATGAATTCGATATTATAATATGAGTATCCATTGAAATGCTTTACTTCTAAACGACACGTAGAAAGGTTACTTCTTTCACTTAAATTAAGGGAATAAGATCACGGAAATATGTACATATGCCAGTATGGTTTTCAGACAAAAGAAAAAAATTGGTATATTTAGCAAGAAATAAGTGAAGAGTAAAAAGATTCCTGAGTTAATTTAAGAGCCCAGTAATTTAAGAGAATGTAATCAGAACAAATCACTAATTGGCAATGTATGTATTTGTAATAAAATAACAAATACGATGTCGTAAACCTTTGGTTTGAAACAGTTATTAATTTAGTTTAACTAATTTGGCCTTTAAAAAACAGGTGGCAACACTCTTCGTAATATTTGCAAGCTAAACCCTTCTTAAACCCTTACATCTGACTGCTATATGGTGATGCCTATCTATTTAAATAATTTAATTCCTTTAATTCCAATGGAATTAGATTTTTTTAAGGCGGAAACTACATGTAGTTAAGAAATAAACCCTTTTCATACACATTTCGATTGATAGCCACGTCTTAACAATTCATTTACCTAATTAAATAATCTAATTTTCTACCAGGTGGCAACTCTTAAAAAAAATAAACCTCTATTGTCTACAGGTCCAGGTTTTTAATCTGACACTTCATTTTCGAAAATAGAACGAATCGTGCAGATCTGAGGGTACTGACAAAAAATGATTTTATGCATTAGCAAAAAACGCATTACTTCAAAAAGTGCAAAGAATGAGCAAGTTTTTATTTTTTTCTTACGAAAGCAAAAAACCCGTGCTATTTAATAAAATAATAAAACATAACATATTTTTGCAAATATTTTTTATTTATTCCAATTAAATTTACCATTTTTTGAAATTTTGATTAAAGAAAATTGTTTTTCTGGAATATCGCAAGGATCTACACCTTTTCCAAGAGTACTTCAGAAAGCATCAAATGTACTTCAGAATAGACAGATGTACTTCAGAAACAGTAAAATGTACTTCAGAATAGTAAATTGTACTTCAGAAAACGTAAAATGTACTCCAGGATAGTCAATTGTACTTCAGAAACCGTAAAAAGTATTTCAGAATAGTCAACTGTACTTTAGAAACCGTAAAATGTACTTCAGGATAGTCAATTTTACTTCAGAAACCGTAAAATGTACTTCAGAAACCGTAAAATTCTGCTATGGTGGTAGGGTTTTAATGCTTATTTGTGTTTTCTTGCATATACATGTGTACTTAAGTGTGTATGTCGTTTGATTATAGGAATTTATGCATTATTCAAAAGTTTTTTTTACTCGCTTTAGTTTTTTTTTCAAGCTTTACTTTTTTTCACTATGACCAGTTGCTCAAAACAACTTTGTTTTTCCAAAACCCGTCCATATTGATTCACATTCGTACAATTTTCCACTATACCCTACTTATCTACTTATGTGAATGTATGTTTTTTACAACGCTTTTATCAACTTGCAATGTTGTATGTCCAGACCACCATACAATAAATATAGCAAAGGTATTTATGGCAAACCTAGTCTAGATATCAACCTCGTCGTAGGTATCATATCAAAGACATACAATTAGAAAAACTCTAGAGATAGGCGTCGCCTCGCCAGAAGAAGTTAAAAATATGCACTACATACGCTACAGCGGAAATGGACGACACGCCATTTCTTTAAATGAAATTAATTGCTGCTATATGTACATATGTATGTACATATGTAGGCATATACCAAATGTGAGCAAACAACATTTTGCTTGCATAGTCTTCTGTTCTCATTTCATTGCAAGTTGAATTATTTTAGTATCTATTGCAAAATTTTATACAGACAAGACTATAAAGTATCAAATAAATTTAAAAAAAACTTTGTAATATACCACGCTTTTATAAATGGACTAAAATTAGAAAATAATATTTCTCAGTCCCATAGAACTTGTTTTGATAACTTTTGATTTTGAAATTTTAGCAAAAGTCATTATAAACAATTTATGAGATTGAAAATGAAAAGCGTGGGG
>NW_023458557.1:1082300-1083908 GCF_013731165.1 Rhagoletis pomonella | reverse complement strand
ATAGTGAAAAATTCTTTTTTAATATTGCCTGATTATAAAAAGGCAATAATATGACCATCGAAAAAGAAAATAAAGTTAAAAATGGCAACGTCTTGATTATAAAAAGGCATGAAGATGACCATCGAAAAAGAAAATAAACCTAAGAATGGCGGCGTCTTGCGCTTATTTGCAAATAGTACCACTAATCAATACTTATTTGCGTGATTTAGTTATTTGCAAATAAAAAAATAACTCAGCGTTTATAGGGCAAAGTTTACCATTTTGCAAATTGTTATTTGCAAATAATACTTGTGTATAATCGTAGTATGTGAAAGTGAAAAAGTGTAAGCATGGCCGTAGCAAGGTAGGTGCAGGGCGCTCGGATATAAAAGTCAGAAAAATATATTATTTATAAGGCTTAATTTAAAAAAAATGGCCATACATTCAGGAAGAGTCTGGAATTCTTTCCTATAAGGGCGGTGAGCGAAAGGGGTGTGGACCCCTTAGAAAAATCTCCAAAAATCTCCAAAAATCACAATTTTCACTTGCGTCCACAGTATTTTTGCGTAGAATTCGGTTAGGGATTATTACCCTTACTACGTAGAATCCTCCTTTCCATGTTGCCGAAGAAGAGAGGAACCCCTTTCTTCGTCAAAAGTGTATAACATTTCTTGTGGATATAATTCCGGCTTCGGTGTCCAAAGTATTTTTGCACTTAACTCCTTTCTGCGTAGGCGGCCTTCGGCCGCGCTTAGGGATTATAACCCTTACTGAGTAGAATTCTCCTTTCTGTTTTGCCGGGGAAGAGAGGCAGGCACCTCTTTTGTTATCAAGGGGATATAAAATGTCCCGTGCAAATGAATATTCAACCTTTTTCAAACGAAAAAACGCAAGTGAAAATTGTGACTTTTGGTAATTTTTCTAAGGGGTCCCTAGGGAACCATAGGGGCCCTAGGTGGGTGGGAGTAACATTTTTGTCAATGGCGGTTCATGCCCTCTCCAAAAAGGTTGGAAAAGGTGCCACGTCCACTCCCCCCTTCGATCTACATCTCTTGAACAACCAGCCCTATTGGAAAGCCAACTTATATAGTTATTTATTTTCCACATTTATTGTTGCTTTGAAAAAGATTTCTAAGATATCTTTGTTTGTTTGTACCTAATTAATGGTAATTTGTAACAATAAATTGTACAAAAAATTAAAAAAAAAAATTGTACTCCTTATGTCATGTATTGCTTTTTTCCTATCGAAAATATGAATGTACTCCTTTCTCCGTTTCAAAATCTGGCAACCCTAGCCCGGACCAAATAATAATGTCGCTTGAACATACACCATGTAGTAAATGCTTGCGCGGTAAATTTCGGACAATGAACAAATATATAGCCCGGCTTTATGCTGATATGGCAAAAAAAAACCTATGTTAAGACAAATATTGGCATTCCAGCTTCCACTTTTGGTCCGGGCGTTGTCGAGCAAAGGCTCTCGTACCCTGATCGACTTATTGACGAGGCAAAAGCGACAGTTGGTGGTGACTGTGGCAGAGCCATTTAACATTCTAACACTTTTCACCCAGATGCACTATCTTTATTCGCAACGCCAGCTGGTACATAATTTAAAACTGCGTCAATAAA
>NW_023458557.1:1075120-1082200 GCF_013731165.1 Rhagoletis pomonella | reverse complement strand
GTACGAGAGCCTTTGCTCGACAACGCCCGGACCAAAAGTGGAAGCTGGAATGCCAATATTTGTCTTAACATAGGTTTTTTTTTTGCCATATCAGCATAAAGCCGGGCTATATATTTGTTCATTGTCCGAAATTTACCGTGCACGCATTTACTACATGGTGTATGCTCAAGCGACATTATTATTTGGTCCGGGCTAGGGTTGCCAGATTTTGAAACGGAGAAAGGAGTACATTCATATTTTCGATAGGAAAAAAGCAATACATGACATAAGGAGTACAATTTTTTTTTTTAATTTTTTGTGCAATTTATTGTTACAAATTACCATTAATTAGGTACAAACAAACAAAGATATCTTAGAAATCTTTTTCAAAGCAACAATAAATGTGGAAAATAAATAACTATATGGGTTGGCTTTCCAATAGGGCTGGCTGTTCAAGAGATGTAGATCGAAGGGGGGAGTGGACGTGGCACCTTTTCCAACCTTTTTGGAGAGGGCATGAACCGCCATTGACAAAAATGTTACTCCCGACCACCTAGGGCCCCTATGGTTCCCTAGGGACCCCTTAGAAAAATTACCAAAAGTCACAATTTTCACTTGCGTTTTTTCGTTTGAAAAAGGTTGAATATTCATTTGCACGGGACATTTTATATCCCCTTGATAACAAAAGAGGTGCCTGCCTCTCTTCCCCGGCAAAACAGAAAGGAGAATTCTACTCAGTAAGGGTTATAATCCCTAAGCGCGGCCGAAGGCCGCCTACGCAGAAAGGAGTTAAGTGCAAAAATACTTTGGACACCGAAGCCGGAATTATATCCACAAGAAATGTTATACACTTTTGACGAAGAAAGGGGTTCCTCTCTTCTTCGGCAACACGGAAAGGAGGATTCTACGTAGTAAGGGTAATAATCCCTAACTGAATTCTACGCAAAAATACTGTGGACGCAAGTGAAAATTTTGATTTTTGGAGATTTTTCTAAGGGGTCCACACCCCCTTCGCTCACCGCCTCTTCAATGACCGCCCTTATAGGAAAGAATTCCAGACTCTTCCTGAATGTATGGCCATGTTTTTTAAATTAAGCCTTATAAATAATATATTTTTCTGATTTTTATATCCGAGCGCCCTGCACCTACCTTGCTACGGCCATGCTTACACTTTTTCACTTTCACATACTACGTTTATACACAAGTATTATTTGCAAATAACAATTTGCAAAATGGTAAACTTTGCCCTATAAACGCTGAGTTATTTTTTTATTTGCAAATAACTAAATCACGCAAATAAGTATTGATTAGTGGTACTATTTGCAAATAAGCGCAAGACGCCGCCATTCTTAGGTTTATTTTCTTTTTCGATGGTCATCTTAATGCCTTTTTATAATCAAGACGTTGCCATTTTTAACTTTATTTTCTTTTTCGATGGTCATATTATTGCCTTTTTATAATCAGGCAATATTAAAAAAGAATTTTTCACTATAGAATAAACAGGGAGTTAAGTATTTGCAAATTATTTTTATTTGCAAATAGCTTACGTATAAACATAGTAACACTTAACTTTGCTTACTAAGGATTAGCACAAATCGGAGAAGCCCCGGTTAGATACAACGACTGCTTTATCGATCACATGTTATAGGCATGATGTCGAAATCGTCGATAATGATGTTTAACCGGCAAGTAGTGATAACCAGACATTGAACAACCGGCCCTAAGTAGTGTTTGCCACAATATGAATGGCAAAGTACAGGGCCTAAAATAATAACTGTCGCACAGGTTTTTTGAGAAATAAAAGGGTTCTTTATAGATTTTGTTAAACAAAGTTTTTTTTGTTAACTTTGTAAATATTTTACTTTAATTTTATTAATTGGTTTTAAGATTTTAATCCTTATTTGCATTTGCAAGCTTTGGGAGATAAGTACATGCGGCACACACCTCTTTTTCAGGTGTATTTTTTCTTGCGCTTTTCTCCAAAACCCCCTGGTAAACCCAAATGAGGGTTAAATTTAAAATCTATACAATAACGACTTTTTTTACTTGCGCTTTTCTCTCAAAGTGTTTATCGCCGGTAAACCCAAATGAAGGTTTAAAATTTAAAAACAAATTAATAAAATTGAAGTAAAATCTGTGGATAATTAACAATGAACTACTTTTTTCGCAAAATCTATAAAGACTAATTTTATTTTTCAAAAAAACTGTACAACAGTTATTATTTTACACCCTGTATATGATAAAATATTAATAGCTGGAAAAGGAGTACAAAAGAAGTACAAAACTAATAAAGGAGTACATTTCCAGATATTTTTTTTGGGAGTACATTTCAATAAAAAGGAGTACGTTTACTCCCAAAAGAAGTACGTCTGGCAACCCTAGTCCGGGCGTTGACGAAGGAAAAGCGGCAGTTGTTGGTGGCGACTGTGGCAGAGCCATTCAACATTCTACCACTTTTCACCCAGATGCACTATCTTTATTCGCTATGCCAGCTGGTACATAATTTAAAACCGCATTAATAAATTAATTGTTTCATTCTTAAATATATGTAGACATTGCGAAAAAACTAATGTACTTGTAATTTGAAAATATATTAAAATCACTATAATGTATACTATTTAAATAATTACAATGTGTACGAATTTTCGTCTTCTAAAGTACATTTTACGGTTTCTGAAGTACATTTTACAGTTTCTGGAGTAAAATTGACTATTCTGAAATACTTTTTACGGTTTCTGAAGTAAAATTGGCTATTCTAAAGGTCATTTTATAGTTTCTGAAATACTTTTTACGGTTTCTGAAGTACAATTGACTATCCTGAAGCACATTTTACGTTTTCTGAAGTACAATTTATTATTCTGAAGTACATTTTACTGTTTCTGAAGTACATCTGTCTATTCTGAAGTACATTTGTTGCTTTCTGAAGTACTCTTGGAAAAGGTGTAGATCCTTGCGATATTCCAGAAGAACAATTTTCTTTAATCAAAATTTCAAAAAATGGTAAACTTAATTGGAATAAATAAAAAATATTTGCAAAAATATGTTATTTGTTATTATTTTATTAAATAGCACGGGTTTTTTGCTTTCGTAAGAAGAAATAAAAACTTGCTCATTCTTTGCACTTTTTGAAGTAATGCGTTTTTTGCTAATGCATAAAATCATTTTTTTCATTTTTTGTCAGAACCATCAGATCTGCACGATTCGTTCTATTTTCGAAAATGAAGTGTCAGATTAAAAACCTGGACCTGTAGACAATAGAGGTTTATTTTTTTTAAGAGTTGCCACCTGGTAGAAAATTAGATTATTTAATTAGTTAAATGAATTGTTAAGAGGTGGCTATCAATCGAAATGTGTATGAAAAGGGTTTATTTCTTAACTACATGTAGAGTTTCCGCCTTAAAAAAAAATCTAAGTCCATTGGAATTAAAGGAATTAAGTTATTGAAATAGATAGGCATCACCATATGGGAGTCAGATGTAAGAGGTTTAAGAAGGGTTTAGCTTCCAAATATTACGAAGAGTGTTGCCACCGCGCTTGTAAGCGGTACATTGTCCCGCTAAATAAATGTAAGTAATCAATTTTTGACATCGTCCGTTGTTAATTGATAACCACACAAAAGCCCAACGACGATAAAATAAAGGCCCGTCCACATAGAACTTTGGCGTTGCGTTGGCGTCGCTTCAACAGCTGACTATGAATACATGAATTCAAATGCAGCCATCCACATAGCCAAAATTCGACAACGCTCATGCCAACACAAAGCAAAAAGATGGCCAACTCTCAACTTTTCGCGGGCGTCGCTCGTCAGCTGTTGCAATAATTAAAATTGTGTGAAATAATTTTCCTTTTTAATCAAGTGCGGGCAAGAAATATCGTTTTTAATGCAATGATTGATCAAAAATAATAATTTTCTGTCGTTAGTATGTTAATTTAGTGGCCCAAGCATTCGCTGCCAAGCGTTCATTGGAGCAAGGTTACTTTTAACGTGCGTTCTGTCAAACCAACGCCAACGCCAAGCCAACGCGAAAGTTCTATGTGGGCCGGCCTTAAGGTTATTTTTATATTTTTTATTACACAATGATAATGCTCTAGGAAGGCGTTGTCCCGCTAACTGGGTGTAAGAGGTTGGTTTTCGTGATTTACGTGATTATATTGAAAATCTTATCATACTTTTATCGACGATAAAATAAGTCACTAAAACTGTCGCTAGCTCCCGAAACAAGCTTAAAGGTATAACTGCCATACGGATTCCTTGCTGGCTTCACATAGGCGATCAAGCTGAGTCATACGAATTGCATACGTTTGTTGATGCGTCTACTCATGCTTACGCCGCTGTAATATATTTGAAGGTGGTCACAAAGACTTCCGTACACATACATCTGCTCATGTCTAAAACACGAGTTGCACCACTTAAGAAGGTAACAGTTCCTAGACTCGAGCTATGTGCTGCAGTACATGAGCACCATGAAATTAGACTCCGTGCCTACCTATATGTGGTCAGACTCAACTACAGTCATTTGGTGGATAAGTTCAGACCCTTGTAAAGGTCGACTGGATTTTAAATAAGAAATTGTTTTCTTCTTTGGAAAAAAATGTTACTGGCAAGTTGACGGCATTATTGACGCCACATGTTGCTAAGATCGAACTTCTACTTCTAGTGAATACATATTTCGCCGTTCGAATGTTAAAACGAATAGAAAAAACGCACTGAACAATAACACAAAGTTCTCGAAAATCGGAATACATATAAGTAGGTTTTTGGGTTTAAATCGGTCTTTTCAACCGAAACACCACCGTGACAAGATTACCAGAGGAAAGATCGTAAGTTAGAAATTTTACCAGCTAAAGCAAACCATTTCCACCAAGACTATTAATAGAAAAATAATTTTAAATTTGGGTAGGTTTTCGAAACTAAAATTATCGGGGTTCGTCTGTCAGTTGGATGGCTTCTCTAGTCCATTTTCGTTAATTTTTTGTGGAGTATTCTTTCCGAAAATGTTCCAAGTTTTATTTACAAGTTTATGTACAAAACTTTATACGATGTCACAAACAATCGTATGTACATACGTACTCGCCCAACAATTTTTTTTTCGTATGTACTTATACATTTGTATGTACCACTTTTCGACGCGGTAGCTTACCGTACATATCAGTGCCTGGGCGCACAGAACACCAAAGTGGCCAGCAAGCGTCGCCATCGGCTAGCTTCAATACAAATTGAATACCCTGCGTCGGTCACCTACAATCATCTGCATCGCGCGGTTTAATTAAAAAATCATTACCCTAATCGACCAACTCCAGAACATTTTCGAGGAGCCTCCTGGCCGGCTGACCGAAAAGTGCTGAAAAATTAAGTGAAAAAATAAAATAAAATAAAATAAAATTTTTGAAAAAAGTGCGTCGAATTGAGCCGAGCCATAATTTTAAAAACAAAACATATAAAACAATTGAAAAAAACTTTGGAAAAATGTAAGAAAAAAAGATAAAGATTCAAAAAGAAAATTGAATAATTAAAGAAGTTGTCTCAAATTTTGTAAAATAGCGAAAAAAGTTATACTAAAAAAATTGCTGTGAAAACTGTACCAATGAAGGGACCCACGCTTTTCATTTTCAATGTCAATAATTGTTTATAATGACTTTTGCTAAAATTTCAAAATCTAAAGTTATCAAAACAAATTCTGTGGGACTGAGAAATATTATTTTCTACTTTTTAGTCCATTTATAAAAGCGTTGTATATTAAAAAGTTTTATTTTATTTCATTTATTTTCTACTTTTTAGTCTTGTCTGTACAAAAGTTCGCAATAGATATTAAAATTATTCAACTTGCAGTGAAAGAGAACAGAAGACTATGCAAGCACAATGTTGTTTGCGCACATTTAGTATAAACATATATATAGCAGAAGTTTATTTCATTTAAAGAAATGGCGTGTCGTCCATTTTCGCTGTGACGTATATAAATAGTGCATATATTTAGGCGCAATATTTAACTTCTTCTGGCGGGGCGACATCTAGAGTATTCTTATTGTATCTCCTTGATATGATGCCTACAACGAGGTTGATATCTAGACTAGGTTGATATCTAGAATTTTCCATAAATAGCTTTGCTACATTTAAAGTAGGTGCATTCTTTTGCAACCGAGCTACAAAAGAACACTCGCTTAAATGACGAAATACACGCAAAGCAACAACACAAACTCGGCTATTTATCCGAGCTCAGCCAGGTCTACTAGACCTGAAGGCTAGTGTTGGTAAGTGAAAAAACTGCTCTATTGTGAATTGTTAATGCGAAAGTGGAGAGGGAAATTTTTGCTTCCTTTTATACGTTACTTATATTTTAAAAGAGTATATATATTACGCAAATACCTCGCATAATTACTCATTTAAATTGGCTTTTGTATCTAAATCCCGTTAAACCAGCGAAAATGGCTATCACATTTTCTTGCCAGCTACCAACAGGGTTGCTTAAGTAGCTAAAAGGAAATTTTACCCGAGTTGAGCGTTCTTTTGTCGCTCGCTTACAAAAAAAATGCAGCTAGTATAAATGGTAGGTTGGACATACAAAATTCAAAGCGGTCTGGACATACAACATAGCAAGTTGATAAAAGCGTTGTAAAATAATAATATATCTCAGTCCCACAGAATTTGTTTTGATAAATTTTGATTTTGAAATTTTAGCAAAAGTCATTATAAACAATTTATGAGATTGAAAACGAAAAACGTGGAGCGCATGCAATACAAAGTATAAGATTTAATTGACAATATTCAGCATACATACATAACATAGACCTAAAATTTCTACAGCGAAAGTACAAATTTGAGATCGATTTTAAGCGGTCGTTATTTATATACCCACATGCATACATATATTACTCTTCAATTTCAAATCAGGCCTATTACATGCGCCCCACGCTTTTCATTTTCAATCTCATAAATTGTTTATAATGACTTTTGCTAAAATTTCAAAATCAAAAGTTATCAAAACAAGTTCTATGGGACTGAGAAATATTATTTTCTAATTTTAGTCCATTTATAAAAGCGTGGTATATTACAAAGTTTTTTTAAATTTATTTGATACTTTATAGTCTTGTCTGTATAAAATT
>NW_023458557.1:1068360-1075020 GCF_013731165.1 Rhagoletis pomonella | reverse complement strand
GGTTTTTGGGTTTAAATCGGTCTTTTCAACCGAAACACCACCGTGACTAGATTACCAGAGGAAAGATCGTACGTTAGAAATTTTACCAGTTAAAGCAAAGCATTTCCACCAAGACTATTAATAGAAACATAATTTTAAATTTGGGTAGGTTTTCGAAACCAAAATTATCGGGGTTCTTCTGTCATTTGGATGGCTTCTCTAGTCCATTTTCGTTAATTTTTGGTGGAGTATTCTTTCCGAAAATGTTCCAAGTTTTATTTACAAGTTTATGTACAAAAATTGTTACGATGTCACAAACAATCGTATGTACATACGTACCCGCCCAACATTTTTATTTTTCGTATGTACTTATACATTTGTATGTACCACTTTTCGACGCGCTAGTTTACCGTACGTATCAGTGCCTGGGCGCACAGAACACCAAAGTGGCCAGTAAGCGTCGCCATCGGCTAGCTTCAATACAAATTGAATACCCTGCGTCGGTCACCTACAATCATCTGCATCGCGCGGTTTAATTAAAAAATCAATACCCTAATCCAGAACATTTTAGAAGAGCCTCCTGGCCGGCTGACCGAAAAGTGCTGAAAAATTAAGTGAAAACATTAAATAAAATAAAATAAAATTTTTGAAAAAAAGCCTCGAATTGAGCATAGCCATAATTTAAAAACAAAACCTATAAAACAATTGAAAAAAAATGGAAAAATGTAAGAAAAAAAGATAAAGATAAACCACAGATTCAAAAAGAAAATTGAATAATTAAAGAAGTTGTCTCAAATTTTGTAAAATAGCGAAAAAAGTAATACTAAAAAAATTGCTGTCAAAACTGTACCAATGAAGGGACCCACGCTTTTCATTTTCAATGTCATTAATTGTTTATAATGACTTTTGCTAAAATTTCAAAATCAAAAGTTATCAAAACGAATTCTGTGGGACTGAGAAATATTATATTCTACTTTTTAGTCCATTTATAAAAGCGTTGTATATTCAGCCCTATTCTGCATTTCGACTCGAATCGAAATTTTCTCCGTTTGGCAACTTTGGTATTCTGCGTTCCGTTTCCTTTCGATCAATCTTCGAAATTTACGATTATACCTATTCTACATTTCGATCGTAGTTCCGTTTTTCTAAGTTGCAAATTTGTTGGCGGAGAACGTTTCAATTGTTATTTTCGTGGGTTTAAATAATAAAATTTTATAAAAAAAATTAAGTAAAATATACTGTGCATGATTGTAAAAGTCATCATAAATGAATTTTCTCGATTTCTGTGTTTTCGCGAGCGGTAATACGGGCAATACGAAAAATTGGCTCAAATAATGGCAACCAAAAGGGATGTTGCGCGACGTTTTCAAAGTGGAAGTCCAGGCGTTTTTGTTTACATTATATATAAATAAGACTGTGAAATGCACTGAATGCAATTGATTCGTTTTATATAAAATTAATAGATGTATGCACATAGATACATACATACATAAAATGTGAAGTTACATAAAAGAGATGCTTTTATTATTGCACTCGTTTTTACTAACTTTTTAAAAAGAGGTGCGTATGTTGTCTCGAATTCGATTTGCTATAGAAAGATAAGCTTTGTTCTTCCCTTCCTCCTGACGGCTTTCAAAATGGGATTCATTTGCGTTCAAATCTTCCACTCTGTAGTAAATCCAAATGTTGTGGAGTGCTCAAACAACGTTTATAATTTCACTGACTTTAAGCGATGAGTAATACAGTTCAAGATGAATTCCTTATGACTCTTCACTCATCTGAAAAGATCAACTTACGCATCAGCAATCTGGGACTCATTCTTCTCTCAAGCAATAACGCCGCGGCTATGGATTTCATTCTTATAATTATGTATCCACTTAATTTTTATTTTTAAATTACAGTGATTTAAAATATTTACAAACTTTAACTTCATATGCTGCTATTGTTTGGTGGCAAATATTTCTTTGTTTTGTTTCGATTTCACACATTCCTATGCTAACAGCTGATTTCGAAAGATGTTTTCTCTCTTCCTCTTCTTCTTTCGTTTCGATCGTAACGCAGAATACCTAAGTTCGATTCCAGCGGAGCGGAATGCGGGAACGTAATCGAAATGCAGAATAGGGCTGATTAAAAAGTTTTATTTTATTTTATTTATTTTCTACCTTTTAGTCTTGTCTGTACAAAATTTCGCAATAGATATTAAAATTATTCAACTTGCTGTGAAAGAGAACAGAAGACTATGCAAGCACAATGTTGTTTGCTCACATTTAGTATAAACATACATATGTACATACATATAGCAGAAGTTTATTTCATTTAAAGAAATGGCGTGTCGTCTATTTCCGCTGTGACGTATATAAATAGTGCATATATTTAGGCGCAATATTTAACTTCTTCTGTCGGGGCGACATCTAGAGTCTTATTGTATCTCCTTGATATGATGCCTACAACGAGGTTTATATCTAGACTAGGTTGATATCTAGAATTTTCCATAAATAAATGTAGCAAAGCTCATTTAAAGTAGGTGCATTCTTTTGCAACCGAGCTACAAAAGAACACTCGCTGAAATGAAGAAATACACGCAAAGCAACAACACAAACTCGGCTATTTATCCGAGCTCAGCCAGGTCGGTTAAAAAATACGCGACCTGAAGGCGAGTGTTGGTAAATGAAAAAACTGCTCTTTTGTGAATTGTTAATGCGAAAGTGGAGAGGGAAATTTTTGCTTCCTTTTATACGTTACTTATATTTTAAAAGAGTATATATATTACGCAAATACCTCGCATAATTACTCATTTAAATTGGTTTTGGATCTAAATCCCGTTAAACCAGCGAAAACGGCTATCACATTTTCTTGCCAGCTACCAACAGGGCTGCTTAAGTAGCTAAAAGGAAATTTTACCCGAGTTGAGCGTTCTTTTGTCGCTCGCTTACAAAAAAATGCAGCTAGTATAAATGGTAGTCTGGACATACAACATTCAAAGCGGTCTGGACATACAACATTGCAAGTTGATAAAAGCGTTGTAAAATAATAATATATCTCAGTCCCATAGAATTTGTTTTGATAACTTTTGATTTTGAAATTTTAGCAAAAGTCATAAACAATTTATGAGATTGAAAACGAAAAACGAAAATGTAAGAAAAATAGATAAAGATAAACCACAAATTCAAAAAGAAAATTGAATAATTAAAGTTGTCTCAAATTTTGTAAAATAGCGAAAAAAAGTAACACTAAAAAAATTGCTGTGAAAACTGTACCAATGAAGGGACCCACGCTTTTCATTTTCAATGTCATTAATTGTTTATAATCACTTTTGCTAAAATTTCAAAATCAAAAGTTAACAAAACAAATTCTATGGGACTGAGAAATATTATTTTCTAATTTTTTTATAATTTTTAATTTTTATAAAAGCGTGGTATATTAAAAAGTTTTTTTTTTATTTATTTTATACTTTATAGTCTTGTCTGTATAAAATTTTGCAATAGATACTAAAATAATTCAACTTGCAGTGAAATGAGAACAGAAGACTATGCAAGCAAAATGTTGTTTGCTCACATTTGGTATATGCCTACATATGTACATACATACATATAGCAGCAATTAATTTCATTTAAAGAAATGGCGTGTCGTCCATTTCCGCTGTAGCGTATGTAGTGCATATTTTTAACTTCTTCTGGCGAGGCGACATCTACATATTTCTAGAGTTTTTCTAATTGTATGACTTTGATATGATACCTACGACGAGGTTGATATCTAGACTAGGTTTGCCATAAATACCTTTTCTATATTTATAGTATGGTGGTCTAGACATACAACATTGCCAGTTGATATGTAAAAAACATAAATTCACATAAGTAGATAAGTAGGGTATAGTGGAAAATTGTACGAATGTGAATCAATATGGACTGGTTTTGGAAAAACAAAGTTATTTTGAGTATCTGGTCATAGTGAAAAAAAATAAAGTTTGAAAAAAAACTAAAGCGAGTAAAAAAAAAATTTGAATAATGCATAAATTCCTATAATCAAACGACATACACACTTAAGTACATATGTATATGCAAGAAAACACAAATAAGCATTAAAACCCTACCACCATAGCAGAATTTCACCAACACCACCAGGAAATCTACGAAAGGCCTTTCAGCGATTCCGGATGTGTGGGTAAGTCAACTCATTTCATAAAGGGTGAACACACCAAAACTGCGACACTTTGGGAAGCTTATAACTTACCCAAAAGGATTTCAATATTTTGAAATTAAAATACCATAAGTTGACCATGACCTTAGTTGGACGTAGAAGAAATTTCATTTGAATTTGATCCCTAGTTGAGTTAAAAATGGCAACCGAGTTAGAAACGAGACAAACCATTTTGCACGAGTTTATAAATGATCCGGCCTTAAGAACACGTAAAATTGCTAAAAATTAAAGATTGCACTATTCGACAGTTTGCAGGGTTTTAATCGGTAAAAATAAGGCCTGGCAGTTACGAGAAAACCAGGGAGCGGGGGTTAGCATGGTCAAAGTGATAAAAACAGTGCTCGGAAGGTCCTCAGTGCGTTTTCGTGAGATCCGAAGGTTTTGTCGCGTTATGTTACAAAATCCGTACGGAGATCGCAGTTTTTCGTACAAAAGGTAAAGCGGAAAGCTTCACTGAGATTTTCTACAGCTCAAACTGCGCCAGACCGAGGCGCAAAGTAGAATGTTACAGCGAAATCCCGCAGTCGGAAGTTGTATGAATTCTAATTAAAAAAATACAACTTCATTGTTATGGACTACGAAACCTACTGCTTTAAAAATTCAAAATATATTGCAGGTCAAGATTTTTATACTACTGCAACTCGTCAAGATGCCCCTGAAAGTTGTAAGCTGGAAATGAAGTCCAAATTTCCAAAAAACAACATGGTTTGGCAAGCTATTTGTTCCTGTGGCCGTAAGAGCAGCCCTTTTTTCCCATCCGGGACAATGAATGATCAAATTTATCGGGATGAGTGCCTCAAAAGGCGTCTTCTGTCATTTATCAAAAGATAAAAGACATTGCCGTGGTATAATGAAAATAACATCAATTTTGTACCTCACGACTGCAATCCACCCAATAGCCCAGAGCTACGTCCTATTGGGGAATATTGGTAAATTGTCAAAGGAATCTCGAAGAAAACAGGTGAAACAGTGAAAAATATTGAAGAGTGCAAAACAAAGTAGTTGTGCGGATCGCGTAAAGTCGATAAAGCAGTCGTGCAGAACATGATGGCGCGTGCGCGATGAAAATACCGATCACTTGCATATGGAAAAAATAATAACTAATATTTTAACATTTTAATAACATCTAAGCTTCCAAGTTATATAATACAAAAAACATAATTTCAAAGCCTTCTAGTTTGTTTCTGGTAGTAATTTCTAAGTGTCGCAGTTTTGGTGTGTTCACCCTTTATATGGGTGTTTCCATCGGAAGGTCAACCACGACAAAAAAAATAAAAGACTTATATCTAACGTATTTACGGGCCGATTTGTCTGCTTTTTAAAATATATACTGGCTATGTAAGTAGAGTCATGTTTGCGTAAAATGGTCTTCCTAGGTGGGGCCAAGGTCAAGATATTTCGAAAAACCGTATTTATGGTCCGATTTGGTTCGAATTTGGCGTATGTAGTTGAAACAAAATAAAGATTTCCAACAAATTCACCCTGAATTGGCGCTGAAGTCAAAATATAAAGTATATTCGACATAAATACATGTTTTATTTGCGTTAAAAATTCATTTAAAAGCAATATTAACAAAAATATAACGATGGAAATTTACATTTCACACTTGGGGTTGTAAAAGAAAATTCAAACAAGTTGCATTAATTCAAAAAACTCTAAAAACAACTAGAATTGCTCCAAATCATATTAAAATAAGTTTCATGAAAATAGCCATCCACAATTCGCAGTTTTGCGATTCGGTAAGAAAAGAAAAAATCGACTTCCATTTTTGTCACGTAACGACACTCACTTTAAATGCTTATATTTCAGGACCAAGCAGTTCGATTGTTTTTATTTTTCAAATATAGAGCTAATTATTTGCTATACAATGGCCCAAAAAAGTTAAAGGAAACAAATGGTATTCCTTGCTTGTATCACATTGAAACGTACGACGCACAGTGCCGCCTAAGTTGGCATAAATCGAAAAATTCGTTATCTGCAATGTGCCTTGTCTGGTATTTTTGTGAAGACAATTTATCCACTAAAAAGAATTAAACAGACATTTCCCCAAAAAATTAATTATATACCGCCAGGAAGCCACTAAAGTCGACAGATTTTATACTAAAAATTTTAATAAAGCATACCCAGGCATAAGCTCTTCAGAGAAAAAAATGTCAAATATATGTTCTTTGAAATAAAATGTGGGTTTGGCGTTTCTTGTTTCCATATATAGTAGAGAATTACTGGAATTAAAATTTTGGAATAAAATTAAGCACAGGGTGTCCCTGCGGTGTGAAAAAAAAACTATTTTTTTTAACAAAATTTCAAAAAATGCTAAATTTTAATGGAATGAATAAAAAATATATGTAAAAATAGGTTAGTTTTTATTATTTGAATAAATAGCACGGGCTTTTAGCTTTCAAAAGAAGAAATAAAAACCTGCTCATTTTTTCCACTTTCTGAAGTAATGAGTTTTTCGCTAATGCATAAAATAATTTTTTAATT
>NW_023458557.1:1059312-1068260 GCF_013731165.1 Rhagoletis pomonella | reverse complement strand
TATCAGTAAATCTATGGGACAAAAATACAATAAATTAAACAAAAAACCCGAGTACCTCAATAGAAAGCAAAGCATCGCAAAGAACATACAACACAGCGAAATGCCTATCCATTCCAGATTCGTAAATTTGACTAAGGTTCCCATTAGCAACCAAGACACAGAAATATTGGAAAAAGGTCTGAAACACAACATAGAAAGTTATGATAAAAACAAGTAAGAAAGTCTACGTTCGGGCGGAGGTGAACATTAAATACTCGGCGCAAGTATTAAATATATGTTTTTTCGCCTTTCCGAAAGCTACCGCTAGATGGTAAGCCGGGGTGTATCAATTTTGAGTAAATTTGCGTCCTCAAATTTCGAGATATTAAAGTTTCAAGCATTTCTGAAATTTACCGTTGTATGAAAAACGGCCGTAATTTTAGTCCGGTTTCAATAATTTTCAACGTTTTGCTTTTATATGGCAAGGACAATAAAAATACCGACTTTGGTATAAATTAGTATAACGGTTACCGATATAAATATATGTGATCATAAGTGGGCGGTACCACGCCCATTTTACAAAATTTTACCATAAACGTATTTCTTGGTGAAGAATTGTTGCAAGCATCAATTTTGAATAAATTAGCTTTAATATTTACTGATTTATCAAAGATTTTGTATTTCTGAAAATTACCATTATATGGGATGTGGGCGTGGTTATTGTCCGCTTTTTAAATTTTCGGCCATTTAGTAAGCTGTGTCAAGGCCAACAATTGTGCCAAGTGTGGAAGAAATTGGTGCAGCGGTCACCAAGATATGCACATGTTACCATAAGTGGGCGTGGCTACGCCCATTGTCCAAAAATTTATAATATTCTTTTAATATTTTTATTGAGCTTTGTACCACGATTGTTTATTAGGAAAAATTGAGGAATTTCGAGGTTTTCAATAGTATTTCGGGATATTTGAACTAATTTCGGATTTTTGGGACTTTCGGGACTATTTCTCCATTTTTGGGAATAATTTAGAAATTTTGGGATTTAGGGATTCTTGGGACTTATTTCGGATTGCAACTTTTGCGACTTTCGGGATTATTTAGGAATTTGTGTGACTAATTTCGGATGTTTTGGACTACCGGGATTATTTTAAGATTATCGAGACTACTTTGGAGCTTTTAGAACTTCCGGGATTCCTGGGACTAGTTTCGGGAATTTTGGGACTTTCTGAAATAGTTTCGAAAGTCTTAAAGTTCCTAAGTTAGTTCCAAATTCCCAAATGGTCCCGAAAGTCTCAAATATCAAAAAATAGTCCCGAAAGTCCCAAAAATCCGAAATTAGCCCCAAAAATCCCTAAACGGCCTCAAATGTCCCAAAAAACTAAAATTAGGCCCAAAAACAAAGATAGTCCCGGGAGTCCCAAACAACCTGAGGTAGTCTCAAAAATCCCGAAATTAGTCCCGAGAATCCCGAAATTCCCAAAATTAGTTCTGAGACTCTCAAAATAGTCGCGAAAATCCCGAAATTAGTCAATATAAGCCCGAAATAGCTCCGAAAGTCCCAAAAATTCCGAAATACCCCCGAAAGTCCCAGAAACCCCGAAACTACTCCCGACCAACCAGAAATAGGCCCGAAAGTTCCAAAAATCCAAAATAACTCCCAAAAATCTGGAAATAGTCTCGAAAGTTTCAGAAATACCTAAATTACTCCCGATAAACCCGAAATAGTACCGAGAGTCCAAAAATCCCTAAATGGCCCCGAAAGTCCCGACAGTTCCGAAATTAGTCCCGAGAATCTCGAAATAGGCCCGAAATTTCCAAAAATCCGAAATTAGTCCCAAATTCCTAAGTTATTCCCTAAAATGGAGGAATAGTACCAAAAGTCCCGAAAATCCACAATTAGTCCAAAAATCCCGAAATACTCCTGAAAATCCCACATTGTTCCCGAAAGTGTCAAAATTCCAAAGAAGGCCCAAAAAGATTGATATACTCCCGAAAGCCCCAAAAGTCCCGAAATTAGTCCCAAAAATCGCAAAATCAGTTCCGCGAATTACGAAATAGTCCCGAAAATACCAAAAGACCTGAAATAGTTCCGAAAGTCCCAAAGTTCCTAAATTAGTCCCAAAAATTCCGAAATTCCTCCCAACAATCCGGAAGTAGACCCGAATGTTCCAAAAATCCAAAATAAGTCCTAAAAATCTGGAACTATTCTCGAAAGTCCCGAAATTACTCCCGATAATCTCGAAATAGACCCGAAAGTGCCAAAAATCCTAAATTAGTCCCAAAAATGTGGAAATAGTCCCGAAAGTCCCAAAAATACCTAAATTACTCCCGATAATCCTGAAATAGTCCCGAGAGTCCAAAAAATTCGAAATTAGTCCCGAAAATCCCTTAATTGCCCCAAAAGTCTCAACAGTCCCGAAATTATTCTCGAGAATTCCGAAAACACCGTAAATCCGAAATAAACCCCAAAAATCTGGAAATAGTCCCCAAAGGCCAAAGTCTCAAAAATCGAAAGGTAGTCCTGGAGTCCAAAAAATGTCGAAATTACTCCCAAGAATTGCAAAATACTGCCGAAAGTCCCAAAAGTCCCGAAAATCCCGATATTAGTTCCGAGAATCCCGAAAGTCCCAAAAGCCCGAAACAGTCTTGAAAGTCCCAAAAGCTTGAAATTAGTCCTAAAACTCCAAAAATAGTCCAGGAGTCCCAAAAATCCGGAGAGTTTCGAAATTCTTCGGAAAATCCCGCTATTAATTCCGAGAATCCCGAAAGTCCTAAAAATCTCGAAACTAGTTCCAAAAATACCTACATTTTGTGAAAGTCGTCTCGAAAATCCCGATATTAGTTCCTAGAATCCCCGAAAATCGCCAACCCTAAATCCCTAAAGAATTACGAAATAGCTTCGAAAAACCAAAATAGTCCCGAAAACCTCAAAATAGTCTTCAAATCCTGATTTAGTCTGAAGAATCTCTCAAATCCCGAAACAGTTCTCAAATTGAGGTGTGGTGGGTTTAGGTGAGGTGTGGTGAGAACGGGTGTGATGAGTTCAACTATGGTGAGTTAAGATTTCATGGACTTTGGTGTAGCAGTAGAAGGTGTGGTGAGTTTATGTGAGGTGTGGTGAGTTTGTATGTGGTGAGTTGATTTGAGGGAGGTGAACTGAGTTGTGGTAAAGTAAGTTGAGGTGAGTGTAATGTGAGGTGTTAACTCTAAATTTCTCCTAAATTATACAGTATTTAGTTTGAAAGTATTTACCTATCGACTAAATACCTTGGAACTTTAGTGAAAGTATTTTACATCCCCAAGGTACATAAGTACTTTGGACCAGAGTATTTAGCGCCTACTTAATACTTTCGTCTTTTGTACTTTGGTATCTAGCAGCTAAAGTTGTTCTTACTTTAATATCTAATAGCTCCTAAATACCTAAATATTTTTTACTTGGGTATTTAGCAGGCCCTAAATACCTAAGTATTGTTTTCTTGGGTATTTAGCACCTCCTAAATACCTAAGTAAATAGTACTTGGGTATTTAGCAGGTCCTAAATACCTAAGTAAATAGTACTTTGGTATTTACAACAACACAAAATACCTAAATACTTTTGAACTTAGTATTTAATACTTAGTAAAAACAATTTTGCCCATCACTGAGCCAAACATATACATACATAAGTATAAAACTTTTTAATATTTTTTAATAATTTTCTTTATAAAAAATTATGAAAAAATTAACTGCTGCTTCCGTGGATAATGCAACACACGCAATAGATGTAAGAATACAGCAATGTATAAGAGCCACCGCGTACCACAGACTTTATCGGCCGCCTATTTAAATAGTAGGGCTCGCTTAAATATGTACATGAAGATGTATGGAAATAACGCCCACTTGATTTATTTCATAAAAAAGGAAATAAAGCCCGTGAGTAGTATTTTCTCTGGTTTTATTCCAATTATGTATACAGGCATACATTTGCATAAAATGGAAGGTATTTTAAACGAATTGCTGTCTATTTTTGCATAAAGTGTAGTTCTGCGTTAAATTCCCATCTGCAGTATACGCATAAAATCGAACGGTATTTTTACCAATAACTGATAAGCAAATTATTGGAAATTAAAGGTAAATTGTTACAGCTTTCTTAGCTTTCAATGCGGTACCCAAATTTTTTCTCAGCGTCTTAGGGTTTTCAGTGGTGGCGGGCAAACGCGGACGGCCGCGATTGAGCGCATACAGGCTCGCTTCTCCTTGTTTTAACTGAGAAGCCGACTGAAAATGAGTAAAAGGCAGAATAAGAATAATCAGCCGTGGTCGAGTCGTTTGTGTGATATCAAGGCACATACCGCCCGCCAATCGAAGGAGAAGCTCGACCAATCATTTTAAACTTTGCACAGAATCCCAATGGTAATACAAGAAATTGGTGTCCAATTTGCCGTCAAATTATTCGAAAATCGACGAAAGTATTTATCTAACTTTTTACTTTTTCATGTTCCGTTTTGTTTTTGTTGAAAATTTGAATTATTTAATATTCATACACATGCACATTAGAGTGGTAAAAAAAAAATAAGTTGGAATTTTAATGCCGGCACCCCCTAGAACTGTTCTATATCGAAAGAATTATACCCCTATTTTTTTATTTTGAAATCAAAAAATATTTAGGGGGTGCTCAAAGCGCTCAAAGTTTTCCATGTATTTTATATGGAGAAAAAACCATTTTTCGTAGAAATGGTATAAAACTCTTAAAAATCAATATTTTTCAATCGGAAAACTGTGGTTCTCTTCAGGAGACTACCAGTATTAATGTACAATTGTTTATTTAACCAATTTTTATGATTAAAGATTTTTCCATTGCATTTTCTAGGGGTTTTGGAGGACCTATAAAATATAGTTACTATGAAAAAATGGTTAAAGAGACAATTGCCTATTATTACTGGGAATCTCCTGAAGATAAGAAAAGTTTCCCGATCGAAAAATATTGATTTTTAAGAGTTTTATACCATTTCTACGAAAATTGTTTTTTTCTCCATATAAAATACATTGAAAACTTTGAGCGCATTGAGTACCCCCTAAATATTTTTTGATTTCAAAATAAAAAAATAGGTGTATATTTCTTTCGATATAGAACAATCCTAGGGGGTGCCGGCATTAAAAATCCGACCTTACTTTTGTACATACATTTTTGGAACACTTTAATGCACATACATACAATATATGCATTGAAATTTTTTAATTTCAATTTGTTGGTATAATAAAGAAAAACAAATATTTAGTTCAATGTTCAGAGTCATTTTTCGTTCTGAATAGGTTCTGTTTGTCTGTCACTATTTATAGCCGTGTTAAATCGTCGTTGGTTCATAGTTAGGTACGTCACAGCGGATTATGTTCTTTCGTTCAACCAGTAGTTTCAGATTTGTGTGTACATCCTCAGGTAGAAATTAGCTGCTCACCTCATTTTTGATTAATTGTTGCATGGATTCGCAGGTAGGTAAAAATCAGTTATTTTCTTTCTCTTTGTTTCTGTAGTTTGGACCTGCATTTCATTGTTTATGGTAGTTGCAGGGTTTCTGTTTGTTTTGCGTATAATAGCATGAGTGGTTCGGATAATACATCAGATGCGGTGTTTATTTGCTCATTTATTATTCTTCCGACGTACGTCTTTTGTTTGTATATCTCCATATTCTCTAATACGTTTAGGCGTTGTCCTTTGTGCTGTACATGGAGAACTTTGGCTGTCTTTCATATTTTCATTGGCGTACAATGGTTTTCTGCATATGGTTTGCGAAGTTCGATTCCGGGGTGGCAGAAGGTTCTAGAAGTTATTTGTTGTAGTCCCTTATATGTTCACGATATCTTGTTTTTATCTTGCGCCCTGTTTGCCCTATGTAACTTTGTTGACATTCGCAAGTCAACTTATATACATCTTGTTTGTCTAGTGGGTCTTCCTCGTTTGCACTATTTCGTAGTATTCTTCCCACGATGTCCTTCGTTCTAAATGATTTGTCCATGTTATACTTTCGGAATACCTTAGCCAATTTATATGACGTTTTGCCCGTATAAGTCAAGACGCCCCATGCCTTTTCATTATTTTCCTTCTTATTTGATTTCTTCGTTTTTGTTTCTATTCTTATCTTATTTACTAGGCCCTTTCTGTATCCGTTATTTTCCGCGATTGCGCATATCGTATTAAGTTCCTTACTGTAAGCTTCTTTTTCCAATGGTGTTCGTTCAAGCCTGGTTATTAAATGTCTAAAGGCTGCATTTTTGTGCTGTTGAGGGTGGTTTGAAGTATTGTGTATTATCGTGTCTGTGGCCGTGGGCTTTCTATATATCCCGAATTCGCATTTGTTGGTAACCTTATTTATTTTAATTGTTATGTCCAAATAATTTATTTTGCCATCGTTTTCCTTATCCATAGTGAAATTTATATTCGTGTGTTGGTCGGTGGGATAGCCTAGAATTTGTTCTTCCTTGTCTCTCGTTACAAGACATATGATGTCATCGATGTATCTTGCGTAGAACTTTACTCCCAGGCTTGTTGTCAGCTCCGTCATATACTTTTCCTCTAAATGTTGCATAAACACTTCCATTAAAATTGCAGATATGGGATTACCCATCCGTTAGTTTGTCTATACATTTTTTTATTAAACTTGAAGTAGTTTTGGTCTAGTGTTACCCTCAAAGTGTTCACGATTTCCATTGCTACGTTCTTGTCTGTTTTATCTATCAAAGTTTTAGTCAAGATGGTAACTGTTTCTGCCGTTGGTATCGATGGGTAAAGATCCTTAACATCAAATGGTACAAATTTCACATCTTTGGGTATTTCTAGTGATTTAATCCTTTCAATTAACTCCGCTGTATTCGTAATTGTGTATTTATTGGGCAGTTCCAGTTTTTCTTTCAGCAACGATTTTAGATCAGGGGCATAACAGTTATAAGTTTTATCGCAAAAAAGTTGATCTATAACAGTTATTAGATGAGAAATATTTTTTCCGTTGCCGATAAGAGTTATTTCCCAACGTTTATTTTTTACGTTGCCTCATAACAGTTACTGCCCAACGTTTATTTTTTACGTTGCCCATAAGAGTTATTTCCCAACGTTTATTTTTTACGTTGCCTGATAACAGTCACTCCCCAACGTTTATTTTTAACGTTGCCAATAAGAGTTATTTCCCAACGCTTATTTTTTACGTTGCCTGATAGCACTTACTGCCCAACGTTTTTTTTACGTTACTGACAACTATTATGCAATAGAAATATTTTTTCCGTTGCCAGTCTATATAAGTATATAATTTGAATGCCATCAGATCTGCACCGTTCGCTCGATTTTCAAAAGTGAGGTGTCAATTTACAGGGGTTGCCACCTTTTAAAAATTTAGCTTAAAATTAAATTATATGTTAAATGAATTACTTTATCATGGGTATAAACCGAAATAGTTTTGACAGGGGTTTTCGAAAGTGCATGAAGGAGGGTTGCCGCCTGTTCGAAAAGCTACATTGAAATTTACACGTACCGAAGATGTATATATCGTAATTCACAAAGGCCCTAACCAATAGATCGGTCCCTGGTGCACTTCCCGGAAAAAAGGATTCTATATGGTAGTCTAGGCAAAAAGCCACCTAAGTACCAAAATTTTAAGCAAATCGGACCATAAATACGATTTTTTCCAATAGATCGGTCCCTGGTCCACTTCCCGGAAAAAGGGATCCTGTATGCTAATCTAGGCAAAAAGATACCTTCATATCAAATTTTAAGCAAGTCGGACAATAATAAGATTTTTTCGAATAGATCGATCCCTGGTCCACCTACCGGAAAAAAAATAAATTTTTTTGACCTAAAACATGGTGGTTGCTGAAAGCTATTTATACACAAAATTTTATCAAAATCGTATCAGCCGTTGGCGAGATTACCTGTTACAAAAAAAATTAACTTCTCTTTATATAATTAGTATAGAAGATAGTATAGACTGGCAACGGAAAAAATATTTCTATTGCATAATAGTTATCAGGCAACGTAAAAAATAAGAGTTGGGAAATAACTCTAATCGGCAACGTAAAAAATAAACGTTGGGAAATAACCCTTATGGGCAACGTAATAATAAACGTTGGGCAATAACAGTTATTGGCAACGTAAAAAATAAACGTTGGGAAATAACTGTTATGGGCAACGGAAAACACATTTCTCATCTAATAGCTGTTATGAAACAACGTTTTCGTTAAATTTCGGAATCCGGGCAAAGTTTTCAATTTGTAAATTCGAGATAACAGTTATTTTGGGTCCCTGTTTTAGACATTTCGATAGTTTGTGTACTGGTGCAGATTTGTGGTTAATAACTGGTCTCATCTGATTTCCTGGCTTGTGTATTTTTGGGAGTGCGATCATTGAAGGGGCCGAAGGATTCATTAATGTCATTGTATATGCTTTCCTAGGATTTATTAATGTTTTTGCCTATTTTATTGCGTGCTTTACTTCCACTTGGTAGTCATCGGTTGGGTCCTTTCTCATCATCCGACAATTTGTCTCTTTGATTAGTTGCTCTGTCTTTTCTTTATATTCTTTTTGGTACATTATTGCCATTGTGTTCCCCTTGTCCGCTTTTGTTGTGATTACTTTATTCCTTTTGAGCTTTTTCTGTAGCCCTTTGACTGTTTTATTTTCGTCGCTTAGTTTTTTCTTCTCCATGGATTTTTTGCACTTTTCAATTATACGTCTACATATGTGTCTTGCATGATCTTGATCCTCGCTTGGTAGTAATGATATGGCCATTTCCGCGTCTACAATAGTGTGTTCTACCTCTTTATTTGTATCATAATTTTCTTTGTTGTGTTTCAGACCATTTTCCAATATTTCTGTCTCTTGTTTGCTAATGGGAACCTTAGTCAAATTTACGAATCTGGAATGGGAAGGCATTTCAATGTGTTGTATATTGAGGTCATCGAGTTTTTTGTTTAATTTATTGTATTTTTGTCCCATAGATTTACTGATA
>NW_023458557.1:1049354-1059212 GCF_013731165.1 Rhagoletis pomonella | reverse complement strand
ACGGCCGTTTTTCATACAACGGTAAATTTCAGAAATGCTTGAAACTTTAATATCTCGAAATTTGAGGACGCAAATTTACTCAAAATTGATACACCCCGGCTTACCATCTAGCGGTAGCTTTCGGAAAGGCGAAAAAACATATATTTAATACTTGCGCCGAGTATTTAATGTTCACCTCCGCCCGAACGTAGACTTTCTTACTTGTTTTTATCATAACTTTCTATGTTGTGTTTCAGACCTTTTTCCAATATTTCTGTGTCTTGGTTGCTAATGGGAACCTTAGTCAAATTTACGAATCTGGAATGGATAGGCATTTCGCTGTGTTGTATGTTCTTTGTGATGCTTTGCTTTCTATTGAGGTACTCGGGTTTTTTGTTTAATTTATTGTATTTTTGTCCCATAGATTTACTCATGTTCTCCTTTATTTCATCTAATATCTCCAGGAGCGTGCTGACAGGAAGGAGCTCCGGTAGTTCTAAATGAATGGAAAATGAAATGAGGAGCTACTTTCCATTCATTTAGAACTAGCGGAACTCCTTCCTGTAATCACGCTCCTGGAGATATTAGATGAAATAAAGGAGAATATCAGTAAATCTATGGGACAAAAATACAATAAATTAAACAAAAAACTCGATGACCTCAATATACAACACATTGAAATGCCTTCCCATTCCAGATTCGTAAATTTGACTAAGGTTCCCATTAGCAAACAAGAGACAGAAATATTGGAAAATGGTCTGAAACACAACAAAGAAAATTATGATACAAATAAAGAGGTAGAACACACTATTGTAGACGCGGAAATGGCCATATCATTACTACCAAGCGAGGATCAAGATCATGCAAGACACATATGTAGACGTATAATTGAAAAGTGCAAAAAATCCATGGAGAAGAAAAAACTAAGCGACGAAAATAAAACAGTCAAAGGGCTACAGAAAAAGCTCAAAAGGAATAAAGTAATCACAACAAAAGCGGACAAGGGGAACACAATTGCAATAATGTACCAAAAAGAATATAAAGAAAAGACAGAGCAACTAATCAAAGAGACAAATTGTCGGATGATGAGAAAGGACCCAACCGATGACTACCAAGTGGAAGTAAAGCACGCAATAAAATAGGCAAAAACATTAATAAATCCTAGGAAAGCATATACAATGACATTAATGAATCCTTCGGCCCCTTCAATGATCGCACTCCCAAAAATACACAAGCCAGGAAATCAGATGAGACCAGTTATTAACCACAAATTTGCACCAGTACACAAACTATCGAAATGTCTAAAACAGGGACCCAAAATAACTGTCATCTCGAATTTACAAATTGAAAACTTTGCCCGGATTCCGAAATTTAACGAAAACGTTGTTTCATAACAGTTATTAGATGAGAAATGTGTTTTCCGTTGCCCATAAGAGTTATTTCCCAACGTTTATTTTTTACATTGCCAATAACTGTTATTGCCCAACGTTTATTATTACGTTGCCCATAAGGGTTATTTCCCAACGTTTATTTTTTACGTTGCCGATTAGAGTTATTTCCCAACTCTTATTTTTTACGTTGCCTGATAACTATTATGCAATAGAAATATTTTTTCCGTTGCCAGTCTATACTATCTTCTATACTAATTATATAAAGAGAAGTTAATTTTTTTTGTAACAGGTAATCTCGCCAACGGCTGATACGATTTTGATAAAATTTTGTGTATAAATAGCTTTCAGCAACCACCATGTTTTAGGTCAAAAAAATTTATTTTTTTTCCGGTAGGTGGACCAGGGATCGATCTATTCGAAAAAATCTTATTATTGTCCGACTTGCTTAAAATTTGATATGAAGGTATCTTTTTGCCTAGATTAGCATACAGGATCCCTTTTTCCGGGAAGTGGACCAGGGACCGATCTATTGGAAAAAATCGTATTTATGGTCCGATTTGCTTAAAATTTTGGTACTTAGGTGGCTTTTTGCCTAGACTACCATATAGAATCCTTTTTTCCGGGAAGTGGACCAGGGACCGATCTATTGGTTAGGGCCTTTGTGAATTACGATATATACATCTTCGGTACGTGTAAATTTCAATGTAGCTTTTCGAACAGGCGGCAACCCTCCTTCATGCACTTTCGAAAACCCCTGTCAAAACTATTTCGGTTTACACCCATGATAAAGTAATTCATTTAACATATAAATTAATTTTAAGCTAAATTTTTAAAAGGTGGCAGCCCCTGTAAATTGACACCTCACTTTTGAAAATCGAGCGAACGGTGCAGATCTGATGGCATTCAAATTATATACTTATATAGACTGGCAACGGAAAAAATATTTCTATTGCATAATAGTTGTCAGTAACGTAAAAAAAACGTTGGGCAGTAAGTGCTATCAGGCAACGTAAAAAATAAGCGTTGGGAAATAACTCTTATTGGCAACGTTAAAAATAAACGTTGGGGAGTGACTGTTATCAGGCAACGTAAAAAATAAACGTTGGGAAATAACTCTTATCGGCAACGGAAAAAATATTTCTCATCTAATAACTGTTATAGATCAACTTTTTTGCGATAAAACTTATAACTGTTATGCCCCTGATCTAAAATCGTTGCTGAAAGAAAAACTGGAACTGCCCAATAAATACACAATTACGAATACAGCGGAGTTAATTGAAAGGATTAAATCACTAGAGACCCAAAGATGTGAAATTTGTACCATTTGATGTTAAGGATCTTTACCCATCGATACCAACGGCAGAAACAGTTACCATCTTGACTAAAACTTTGATAGATAAAACAGACAAGAACGTAGCAATGGAAACCGTGAACACTTTGAGGGTAACACTAGACCAAAACTACTTCAAGTTTAATAAAAAAATATATAGACAAACTAACGGATGGGTAATCCCATATCTGCAATTTTAATGGAAGTGTTTATGCAACATTTAGAGGAAAAGTATATGACGGAGCTGACAACAAGCCTGGGAGTAAAGTTCTACGCAAGATACGTCGATGACATCATATGTCTTGTAACGAGAGACAAGGAAGAACAAATTCTAGGCTATCCCACCGACCAACACACGAATATAAATTTCACTATGGATAAGGAAAACGATGGCAAAATAAATTATTTGGACATAACAATTAAAATAAATAAGGTTACCAACAAATGCGAATTCGGGATATATAGAAAGCCCACGGCCACAGACACGATAATACACAATACTTCAAACCACCCTCAACAGCACAAAAATGCAGCCTTTAGACATTTAATAACCAGGCTTGTACGAACACCATTGGAAAAAGAAGCTTACAGTAAGGAACTTAATACGATGTGCGCAATCGCGGAAAATAACGGATACAGAAAGGGCCTAGTAAATAAGATAAGAATAGAAACAAAAACGAAGAAATCAAATAAGAAGGAAAATAATGAAAAGGCATTATACGGGCAAAACGTCATATAAATTGGCTAAGGTGTTCCAAAAGTATAACATTGACAAATTATTTAGAACGAAGGACATCGTGGTAAGAATACTACGAAATAGTGCAAACGAGGAAGACCCACTAGACAAACAAGATGTATATAAGTTGACTTGCGAATGTCAACAAAGTTACATAGGACAAACAGGGCGCAAGATAAAAACAAGATATCGTGAACATATAAGGGACTACAACAAAAAAAATGCTAAAACCTTCTGCCACCCCGGAATCGAACTTCGCAAACCATATGGCAGAAAACCATTGTACGCCAGTGAAAATAGGAAAGACAGCCAAAGTTCTCCATGTACAGCACAAAGGACAACGCCTAAACATATTAGAGAATATGGAGATATACAAACAAAAGACGTTCGTCGGAAAAATAATAAATGAGCAAATAAACACCGCATCTGATGTATTATTCGAACCATTCAGGCTACTAAATATACGCAAAACAAAACAGAAACCCTGCTACTACCATAAACAATGAAATGCAGGTCCAAACTACAGAAACAAAGAGAAAGAAAATAACTGATTTTTACCTACCTGCGAATCCATGCAGCAATTAATCAAAAAAGAAGTGAGCAGCTACTTTCTACCTGAGGATGTACACAGAACTCAAACTACTGGTTGAATGAAAGAATATAATCCGTTGTGACGTACCTAACTATGAACCAACGACGATTTCACACGGCTATAAACAGTGACAGACAAATTATTCAGAACGAAAAATTACACTGAAGATGGCACAACGCCGAAACCGGTTTGTCTCCAAACCAAATTTGACAAGGGATGACATTACATCGTTATCATATTAGTGTAGAACAGTGGGTTTCGCCAGCGGGCTTTATTTATTTTTTAGGAAATGAAGCCCGCGGGCCTTATTGCTATATCTAAAGGGAAATAATGCCCACCGGCAGGAGCCCGCGGGCTTTATTTCTTTTTTTTTTAGACCTTATTGCACTCCACCGCAAGAATATATCTTTTAATTACGTAGTATATGTATATTAAAAACGAAATGATCAGTTATGAAATATATAAATCTTTACATGTTCTGTTAAACATATCTAAAATAAAAAGCGAAAATCCCCATGTTCTATAACATAGCAGTGGCCACGTTGTGTGTTTTTCACAGACACGTTTTATGTAAAAAAATTTGAAGTGAAACTAACTTCTAAAAATTATTGTATCATGCTAACGCACGCGCACGCGCAAAACTTATATTTGGCTCAAAACTATCTCCCTTTGATAGCTGAATCCAAACACATTGCGCAGATAGGTTATTGCCATGGTAAAATAATTACGGGTATTTTCTTCCTAAAGAGCACATATTTGTCATTGTCGCCCATACTAAAAGGTTTACTGCCATGGAAAAGGGATATTTCCATACCCCATAAACCATATATGTACACGTATTTTTTAAACAAACCTTCTTGCAGAGGACTTATTTAATTTGTAAAAGCCGAAAAAAACATTTGCTTAGTAAAGAAATTCAAAATTTGTATGGTTCACTTCATTTCAAACGTTTTTTCTTCTGTTTTGAATTAATTTATTTATTTAATTATAGAAATTAAATTAAGCGAAAACAAAAATCAAAGCCTACTTTGAACTGCGTCAAAATTAAAATAAGGGAGCACGAATTTCGTTGTGAAGCAAACCTCTCTGGGAAGACAATACCTGTAATTATTGTACCATAGGTCACTGCCAATATAAACAGAAGTATTAAATTATGCCAGAATCATTGACAAAAATATTTATAAGGTACAATCGCTGACAGCCAACTTTAGGAATTTTGACGTTTGCTAGCATTTTTGAAAATTTCTCACATTTGAATAAATAAATTTTCAAATCCAAGGCGAATTCATATAAGGTGGTGTTGCTAGAACAGCTGCTTTAATTGGCCTCGGTACACTATGTCAAAACTCCTTGTGAGTGAGTGCGAAAGGAAGAGTGTTAGCATTTCCTTTCCCCTTTCCTCCTTGAGCGAATAATAGCCGTAATTTGACATTTGTGTACCGGAAGCGAAAACAAAATACATGTCAGTTTTTGTTTTTGTACTACCGCCTTATATGAATTCGCCTTGATTTAAATCATAAATTTTAGTTTGCTTGTTTTGAATTTATTTGACATTTAAATAATTTATATACTCAAAATTCCAGACGTCAGAAAAACCCAATGGCGGACGAATTAAGCGAGCTGTTTTGCCTTTAAATATTTTTATCATGCCTGAATCCATGATTCAATTATTAAAGGTTTTGTAAGTAACTTTTTTCTAAAATTGGACACTCCCACCCAGAGGGATGGTTTTTGGAAGCAGGAGAAAAGGGGGAAGAATTCAATCCCACTTCCTAAATGGTAGCTAAATTCCACAAAAAGGTGTGGATAATAGTGCATGGTGGTATTTTAAAACAAAAACGAATTTGATTTAACTATTTAATTTAAACCAGCTTATTTACAGCGAATAAATATAACCGCTGATTGTTATTAAAAATAAATATTGCTATGTATATTGGGTGTTTCATACCAAAACGGACGGGTTTCACACTTTATGTGTTTGATTTGTTTCAAATTTTTAGGGTTGATGCATAAACATAAATAATAAATAAATATGAAATTTGAGCTTGATTAATACATTTTTAAAAACTTTACAGCATTAAAACAAAAACAAATCGATTTAATAGTTTTCCAAATATCTCGAGAACGGGGTGAGGAAAAAGTTTGAAAAAAATTACACATACACACATCGAAATTCCCTACGAAAAGACATATATTTTAAAATTTTTTTTCTTGAGAAATTTTTCACATACAAATTTTTGATAAAAAAAAATTGTTTTTGAAAATATGTAATTAAAAAAAAAAAAATGAAAAAAATCACAATGGTAGCTCTGAATATTGCGCAATATTTAAGTATAGTATTGTGGGGTGCACTCTACAATAACTTGAAATGAAATGATGCAAATGTCAAATAAATTCAAAATAAACAAACTAAAATTTATGATTTGAAAATTTATTTATTCAAATGTGGGGAAAGCTTTGGAATCTAGTGAAGAAAAATGGGTTGCTGTTTTAGCGGCTGCGTAAATACCGTTTTCCTCTGCAAGCAAACCAATATGAAGTTATCTAAGTTCCCGCAATTACCGTATATACCCTGCAGGGAAATCGCGAACTAGTGAATCAAATTTCTAGTTCCGTACTAGATCTTTATCGCCAAAAACGAACCAGGCCGATAGTAACTAGATCCTCACCAGTCCAAAATCGGCACTTTTTTCATTGGAAATCTATATGTAAGGTGCCGATTTTAGAACTGGTTCGTAACTATAGAAAAAGGGATGCAGAACGAGCTAGATGTTATCTGTCAAATTTAGAACTAGTTCGGAACTATAGAAAAAGGAATGCAGCTTGTTTACTTCACATAGATATGCCTTTGGCGGCTTTTTTGTTCAAATACGCTTCCATTCTGCACTTCCCAGATGCTTTTTCATAGCGTGGTGATACAAAACAAAAATTTGTAATATCATCTTAACATCTTGGGACTTTCTGGAATCTAGCCAATAACAGCAAGCTCCTCTGCAAACTCAGCTACAGCCAAAGGTGTGTAAACGTACATTTCTTGTAATCATTCAAACAAATTTAGTTTCAAATTAAAAACACAATTCTCTCAAAATAATTTAAAATAGCACACACGGAAAACCCGAAAAGATTGACAAATCATGATACTTTTTTCTTTCGTCTGTCGATTTTAGAACTGGTTCGGAACTATAGAATTTAGGACTGGTTCGGAACTATCAAAAAAGGGATGCAGCGGGGGGCAACTGACACTTCCTAGGACATCGCCATGTTAAATTCGCCAGTTGTTTGCATGCAAAAGAGATTTATCGCGAACCAGTACTGGGTCTAAATGTACTAGAAGCGCACCAGTTCAGAACTGGAGATATTCCCCACAGGGTACGGCTAAACTTTATGGAGGTTTGTGGTGTTACAGAAGCGGATTTTCCAAAGTGCCCCTATATGTGCCAGACTCATTTTTTGTCCCGCCACTTAACCCAAGATAGTTCTGTGCAAAAGTGCAGTGCGATTAAGGTTAAATTGGGTTTAAATGTATGCCAAAATCTTCGCCTTAAAATGCGGGCAAAAGCTCATTATACACAATTGCTTACATTTATTTATTTACATACAGCTTACAAGCATGATAAAAAAAATAGGAAGGTAGAACCGCTGAGAGGAATTTTTCAAATTCTTGACGTTTGCAAGCAATTTAATTTTAAAATTTTACACACAAGCTCAAACACACATTCTCAATTTCAATCTCAAACAACAACAACTTTGAACAATTACTTTTTCTTACTCTCAATTATATATGATTTTAAAATGTTGGCAAACTTCAAAAAAATCATGGCCGACGAATTGAGGGAACGGTTTTACCTTACTATGTTTTTATCATGATTGCAAGTATGGAAAGCGCCATTTTGTTTGTTTACATTTGAAAACAGCTGAGATCACCTGGTTTTCAATTCTCTCATTCTCCGCACAGAGTTATATTCAAGTTTCAAAAAAAACTTTAAAATGTAAATTGAGAAATATATTAGAAAAATGTGTTTTTATTCATTTGAATTGATTAAATAAGAAATTAAAAATGCATGCCAAGTATTGCATTTCCAATAATAACGATAAATGTGTATGTTCCAGGCAATAATTTAAAATATTTGTGAAAGTTATCGTTTTACGTTAAAATACAACAATGTGTGTAAAATTCGTTGTCATTGTTTCTGTTTTGAATGCCATATTCGTGCCTGCCGGTGGAAAAATTAGGTAAATTTGCATTTAATTTTAAGAAAGAATATAAATTATTATATATTTCTTTCTAGAACGACATTTTAATGCAATGGTGAAGTGCACTATCATTCTTGTCTGATAATCAACTGCAGCCAATCTTCTTTGGACAAAAAGTTGTATTGGTGGAATATGAACTGGTAGCCAAGGGAGCTTCCTGAGCTTTGTCGTGGTATTTTTGATTTGTGATGGCGAAATTCATGGGATTTTAATTAAAGGTATAGCGTTTTCAATGTGACCTTAAACACTGAACATGTACATGTGACTGGACGCACTTTTGCGGGTATACAAAACTGGGACAATGTTTTCTTGTCATTTGCATCGTTGGAAGTGTTTGGGTTTGTTCGAGTTGCAATTACAACCGTAAAATTGCGTGAATTAATAAATCATCATGTTCGCTGTGAAATTCTATCAATGTTTTACCAATTAAGAAGTTGGAACCGTCTTGCAAATTTTCATCGGCGCTGCAGTGTTGGTGCTTTTATTACGTGCCTCGCGCAGGCCCTTTACAGTGAATAGTTGTGGTTGTTGTTGTTGTAGCCGCATTACGAAGCCTCGCCTCTGTCGGTTCTACATCAACAACAACCACAATAATAAGCTATTTTATTGCATTCCCCTTTCGAAATTTATATTATACTATGTTTAAGGTTCGGTGATATAAATGAAGCGCTACTGGAGGCAAATTAAGATATCTCCCTCAGCAAAAATGAGACTCTCGCTTACGATGAAAGCATGTTTATAGTTTTTTCTTTTAGATTGCAAACATCAGCGACATAGTCATATTCTAAAGGTATACATTGAGATTTTTCATATGTTTATAAATTTTAATTGATATTTTTGTTTGTTTACAGATTTGACATTCACCATCAACGCCATCACCAAATCTAATGCCATCAGCAGCATCAGCGACTACAAACAATTTTATACCACAGATTAACGGCGTTAGCGAATTACAACGAGTCAAAAAACATATATGTAAGTTTTAAGAAAAGTGCATTTTCTTGAACCATTATAAATGATTTCCAACTGTTAATATATATCAAAAGAAATGTAAATCGATTATAAGTATGAAACCATTTTAATCGCTTAACATTTTTGTGCAAATTTCGCAACTTTCGAAATCATTTATATGTAAGCAGTGGAAAAGTACTCAAATTTTTAAGTTGTAAGAAAACTGCATATTCGTAAACTACTATACATGATTTCCGATTGTTAACTTATATCAAAAGAAAGGTAAATTGATTAGTATATTATTATTGATTATTATATTTTAATATCTTTATACATACATTTTTTTAATATCACGTTTTCTAGAATTGTTACACGGTTAAAAATTTCGGTTTTAATGTTAAACTTTTTGGACTACATATATGACCAAACTAAATTCAGTTTCAAATACAAACCTTCCAAGTTTAAAAAAAAGAGAGCACATATGTTGGGTTTAAAATTTAAACAATTCGGTTTAAATGTTAAACCCAAACATTTTCATAATTAAGAATAAAAAAAAAACAATCTCAAATTTCATGCTTCGTCTGGTTGGGATTGAACCCGGACAGCCTTGGTAGCAACCAATTGT
>NW_023458557.1:1040655-1049254 GCF_013731165.1 Rhagoletis pomonella | reverse complement strand
TTTTTTTTTACATTACTTTATTTTCTAATTTTTAGACCATTTATAAAAGCGTTGTATATTATCAGGCGAAAACCAAACGAAAAGCGCCAAATAGTGTGCAGTACCGCTGACGTGAATACTCTTTTAAGCATAACATAAAATCATTCAATACACTAACAAAAAGAACACTCGCGCGTTTTTGTCAACATATTTTTCTCTTAACTAGTATTTAGTTTAGAATTTAATATAATGTTAATTTACGCTTCTCCTTCCCTTATGTTTCTATACCTGCGCTGCACATATTTTTCTTTATTTCTAACTTTTTGTTTGTTAACTTCTTTCGCTCTCTTACTCTTTCTTTTTTTCAAGTGCTGCAATTTGTTTGGCATTTTATGTGGCTTTTTGCTTGACATCAAAGTGCAATGTCTTCGATACTTTTGTTGTTTTGAATATTAACAGCCGCTTTCGTTCTAAAGACTATGACAGCACGTTTAATATGATGCGCATACTTGGTAGACAAAGAAACGGGTTAAAAATATGTCATCTTAACGCCCAGAGCTTACCAGCTAAAATAGATGAGTTCAGATACATTTTTGAATCGTCTGACATTGATGTTGTATGTGTTTCCGAGTCTTGGTTCTCTGCGTGGCATAGTGACAATTTGTTTTGTGTTGATGGATATAAACTTTTTCGTTTAGATAGACTTGGGCACGGTGGCGGTGTTGCCGTGTTCGTCAAATCTAGTTTGTCCTGTAGAATTAAATGTACATCAGAGCCTTATAGTTCAATTGAATACCTCTTTGTTGAAATCATGTGTAATCATACAAAGATACTCATAGGATGTGTTTATAAACCTCACAAACACATTGGTTATGATAATTTTATAGATTTTATTGAAAATCTTAGCCTCACCTTTAGTGATATTGTAATAGCTGGAGATTTTAACAGTGATTTGCTGACTGAAAACAAATTTTCACTTGCAATGCAAAATCTGGGTCTTTTCCCAGTAAACACGTCAACCCCTACACATTACACCCAAACAAGCAGCACGCTCTTGGACATATTTTTTGTAAGTGATAGGTCGAAAGTTCTAATCTATGACCAGCTCTCCGTCCCAAATTTCTCTAAGCATGACCTCATTTTTCTAACACTGGATTTTAAGTTAGCTTGTAATACGGTTTCTTATTCATATCGAGATTTTATGCATATTAATTATGAGCAACTCGAAGAAGCTGTTGATGCCATACCCTGGGAGTATGTTTACACTTTGGTATCCACAAACGAGCAGGTGAATTTTCTTCAAACCAATATAAGTTCCCTATATGAACAGTATGTGCCGCTTGTAACAAAATCAGGCAATATTCGCAAACGGCCTTGGTTCAACAACTATATAAAGGGTCTTATTCAGAAGCGCAACAAGGCATATAGAAAGTGGAAACACCTGAAATGTGCAGCAACATATAATGTCTTCAAGGGTCATAGAAGAGAAGCCACCAGAGCCATTAAATTGCAAAAACTGAAATACTATGAGCATCAGTTTAGCACAGCAATAAGTTCTAAAAAAACATGGAAATATATTCGTGAAATAGGGATTGGCAACAAAAGTAATCATGTTTCAGAGAATATAAACGTAGATGAGCTGAATGAGAAATTTGTACAATTATCCGCCTGTAGCAGTAATATATGTCGTGAAAAGTACAGTGTATGTATGAATGGAACAATACCTGGTTTTACCTTCTCCAATATTGATGATTGTGCCGTTGTCGAGTCCGTCCTCAGTGTGAAATCTAATGCGATTGGTATAGACGGAATTCATCCGAAATTTTTTAAATGCTTATTGCCTAAAATTTTACCGTACGTAACTTATGTCTTCAACAGCATTTTGACCACGTCTGTTTTTCCTCACTGTTGGAAGTCGGCAAAAATCATTCCAATTAAGAAATCTAATGGGGATTTTAGACCCATCGCAATACTACCCTTTTTATCCAAGGTACTTGAGCGTATTATGCATACTCAGATAAATTCTTTTCTGAGTCGAAACCTGCTGGTGAATAGGTACCAATCTGGTTTTAGATCCAACCGAAGCTGTATAACGGCGCTAATTAGGGTATCAGACGACATCAGACTAAACATTGACAACGATCGCGTGACTTTATTAACACTTCTGGATCATTTCAAAGCTTTCGACACTGTTAATCACGATCTTCTAGCCTTGAAACTTAGCAACTTGTTTAACTTCTCGTCGACAGCATTAAATTTAATAAAATCATACCTCAATGATCGCTCACAAGCTGTTTGGGCCGGTGACATTATATCTAACTGCTTACCCGTAACTAAAGGCGTTCCCCAAGGCTCGACTCTCGGTCCTCTATTGTTTGTGTTATATGTAAACGATCTTCAAAGTGTGTTAAAATATTGTGATATTCATGTATATGCAGATGATGTTCAACTATATGTCAGTTGCCCTTTTGTATCCGTTAATAATTGTATTAGTAACCTCAACACTGACTTAGATCACGTTAGCAAGTGGGCCTGTGACAATGGGTTACTTTTAAATCCAAGTAAATCACAGTGCATCGTTATTTACAAGAAGACTTTCAAACTTGAGGGCTACAGTGAAGTGAAATTGAACAACTCTGTTATAAAATTTGTTGACACTGCAAGAAACCTAGGGATAATTTTCAATAGAACCCTATCGTGGAATACCCACATTTATAGTGCAATAGGCAAGGTTTATGGCATGCTCCGTTCATTATGGACTATTCAGCACTTTACCCCAGAGAAAATTCGACTGCTTTTAGCTAAAACATTTCTGTTACCAACCTTATTGTATGGATGTGAACTGTATGCCAATTGTGATAGTCTATGTCGTGGCAAACTTAATATCCTCTACAACAACATCGCCAGATACGTGTATTGTGTAAAACGTCGTGATCACATATCTGTTTTTGCCTTAAAAATATTTTCTATAAAGTTCGACGATTTATTAAAAGTAAAATGCCTAATGCTGCTTCACAAGGTAATTAACTCTCATGAGCCCAAATACCTTGTTGAACGAATTCAATTCACGAGATCGGCCCGATCACTTAACCTGCTCAGTATGACATACAGTTGCCTTGTATCTGAACGTCAGTTCTTTGTTTTTGCTGTTCGTCTTTGGAACGCTCTGCCATATAAGATCAAAACTATCCGAAGTACATCGCACTTTAAAAATGAGCTCTTACATAATTTTTGCCCTCTAAATTGCTAAGATGCACGTACACATATATTTTTCTTTTTTCTAATACTTCTTTGTTCTTCTTCTCCTCCTTACACATTTTTACAACCTACGGTTTCCCTTAATGTTAGTTTTTAAGCTTTTATAATTAAATTAAGTTCAAACACTGTAAAATAACTCATGGTTGTGTGTTTGATTATAATAAATAAATAGCTAGCTAAATATTAAATAGTTTTATTTTATTTTATGTACAAAATTTTGCAATAGATATTAAAATAATTCAACTTGCAATGAAAGAGAACAGAAGACTATGCAAGCAAAATGTTGTTTGCTTACGTTTTGTATAAACATACATATGTACATACATACATATAGCAGCAGTTAATTTCATTTAAAGAAATGGCGTGTCGTCCACTTCCGCTGTAGCATGGCATATATTTAGGCGCAATATTAAAGTTCTTCTGGCGGGGAAACTTCTCGAGTCTTCTAATTGTATCTCCTTGATATGATGACGAGGTTCATATCTAGACTAGGTTGATATCTAGAATTTGCCATAAATAGCTTTGCTCTGGTTTTACGTTCTTTGGCAAATTACGCTCTGTTAGCCATAAATTTTACTAATTTATGACCGACTTTGAATCAAGACCCCTGGACCATATAGGGAATTCATTTATATTTTAAATTGCATTGTCATCGTGATTGGAACTATGCTGAAAATTTCAAGTCTCTAACTTGTCGGGAAGTTAGTTTAAAATCGATTGGAAATTTCCACGATTTGCGCGGGACGACCAAGTTAAATAAAAGCTTATAATTATAAAAAATGTGATCATTAAAAAACAAAAAAAAAATAGTTCCTTTTGGTTGTTTGTGTTTCCGACAGGGTAGGAGTATGATGTATTGTGGAACGATTTTCCGTCATCCCTTGTCAAATTTGGTTTGGAGACAAGCCGGTTCCGACGTTGTGCCATCTTCAGGGAACTTAACATTCATTTTTTGAAAAGTGTTTGGTTTAATATGGCCCGAGGTTGATTTTATTTATTTATTTATTATTAATCAACAACAAACAGGATGTTTACAGACTATATGATAGTTAAATACAAAGACCTTATGACAATAGCTTTACAAGAAGATTCTTAAAAGTAGACTTAGAGTATGAGAAATCAAAGTCTAAAGAAGAAGAATACGCATTAAACTGCGCTAGCGTCCTTCTAAAAGGAGCATTCATCCCATAGACAGTTTTAGCTATACCCACGAACCACAATTCATTACAGCGGACAATGCGTGAGGGAACATTAAAATTAATTTTCATGAGCAGGTACGGACAATCTATTGATCCCGCACAGATATCAAAAACAAAACACATCGACAACATAGCACGCCTAGACTCTAAGGACATGAGGTTTATTAGTATGCAACGAGAGCGATAGGATGGAATAGGATCTACAAAATTCCTCGAGCGCAAAGCAAAGCGCACAAAAGCTCGCTGAACAGACTCTAATCTATTAACATGGACTGCATGAAACGGTACTCTAACCTGGACCGCGCTAAGGACGAGTACAACAGTTTGAGAGTATAGGGATCAGAAAACGAAGAACAGTTTCGACGAATAAAGGCCAACATAGCGAACGGTTTAGAAACAATATAATTTATGTGAGTTGTGAAGTTGAGCTTGGAGTCAAAATAGACGCCCAGGTCTTTGCATTCACTTTTACTTCTTTACATTTACTAATGTTGAGGAACAAACGATTACGCACACACCAACTATATAAGTTATCCAACTCACACTGGAGAATGGATGAATCTTCTGGACATTTAATTTCATAACAAATCTTCAGGTCATCCGCGTATAGAAGATAATTACACTTGGAAAAACAGGAAGAAATATCATTAATGAAAAGGACAAATAGTAACGGGCCTAGGACACTACCTTGGGGAACACCAGAGGAAGCAACAAAAGAGTAAGACGATACATTATCTAGTTGAACGACACATTGTTATTTAAATAGGAAGTTATCCACTTTAGAAATTGGGAGTGAAAGCCTAGATGCAAGTTTCATGAACAGCTGATAAATTGGTTGTTTATTCGCAGCAAATTCCTAATAAAACAATGTATTTTGTATTTAAATAGGTTTATTTTGTGAAATTCAACAATAAAAGCCCACAAACAGTTTCCTTATTAGCTTAAATTTCATCCAGCAACATGCGATCAGCTGTTTTTCGCACTGGCAAATTCTTACAAGTAAAAATTTATCCAGTAAAATCCAGTAAAAACTTGCGACTTCAACTGTCATTTTTCGCTCTCTCAATTTCCCCTACTTTGCAAGTTTTTGCGTACGAAAACGCCAAAACATGAAAATTCGTAAAAACTTTTACTGGATTTTACTGGAAATGAGTAAAAAAACGCAACTAATATAATTGAGCAGATATGTGTGGAAGTCACTTTTAAAAGTAATAAAACTGTTTTCCTTTTCCTATCGTACATACCACCTAATTCTAACTCCTTAATTTACGAACGTCACATAAATAACATTGAGTACATAACAAGCGGCATCACCGGTAATAGCCAGGTTATTGTCATAGAGGATTTCAATCTACCAGGCATCGTCTGGTCTACTGCGGACCACAAACTGACGCCTTTCAATATTAAATCCGATACTGAATCATCAGTCACTAGCTTTTTCACATCCAACAATTTTGAACAAATAAATAGCTTTTATAATGATAATGATAAAACACTAGGTCTTGTATTTACTACTACTGATCTTAGATCTAACTGTGAATTGAACCTGGCACCGATTTCTCAAAACAGCATACATCACAAAGCTTTAACAATTTCATTTAAATTTTACAGTTTTGATAATCTATGTGCCTACTCTTCGCCCTCTTTTTACTTCAAAAAGCTAATTTTGATGCAATAAACTCGGAACTAATCTCAATTGACTGGAGCTACATTGTACCAATTAGGAATCCCGGACTCTATCTATAAAATAACTCACGAAAAGTTTTGCCTTATAGTTTCTTCTTTCGTTCCTCTGAAACAAGTGGCTCGAAACAGTAAAGCTCGGAACACTTTGACGACTGCAACTTCACGACGTAACGACAGCGACATCATTTTGTCGACAAATGTCGCCTTGAAGCCAGCTTCTTAAACATTTTGAAGACCTCAGCGACATAGCAAATAGCTGATTTTAAAGTTTTACATTTTGGTATATTTATTTCACAAATTGTGTATTTTTATTTAAGTAAATAAGAAAAACATGAACAATCAAGAATATGTGATTAATTTTGCGACAATTTAATTTTGCAGCACTACATCTACTCATTGTCGCCGGCAAAATTAGAAATAGATTTAATTTGGCGACGTCGACAATTGCAGTCCTGCAGCCAAGATGTCGTGCTGTCGTCAAAATAATTGTGTCCGTAAGAACGTGTGTATTTAAAATTTGACAGATGCTGCTTGTCGCTTGCTGTCGTCAAAGTGTTCCGAGCTTGAACCGCCATGGTTTAATGCTAGGCTATGGAGCCTAAGGAATAAGAAAAATAAAGCTTTTAAAAATTTACGAAGGACCCACTTGTTGAGAGATAGGAAAAAATATGAATATCATACTAAAAAGTTCGACAATCTGCATAAATCACTTTACAAAAAGTTTATTTATAAAAGTGAATGTAATTTAAAATCTAACCCGTCAGCATTTTGGCATTTTATAAATTCGAAAAGAAACACCATCGGATTTCCGACAAAGATGGTGTATGATGGAGTTTACTCTAACTCAACTCAAGAGTCGTGCGATCTTTTTGCGTCATTTTTTCAAAAAGTCTATGATGACTACCCTCCTGCTTCAACATACATTGCAGACTCATACACTGCGGATATAATCAGCTCTTTTTCCATCACTGAGGACGATGTGCAATCTGCCATATCAATCCTGAAACCGAGCTTTAACTACAAACCAATAGCTTTCCTGCGATATTTTTTATTCGCTACTTAACGAATGTCTTAAAACCGATTGCTATTCTCTTCAATGCTTCTATTAAGTCCGGTAAATTCTTAGATTGCTGGAAATTATGCTTCATATGCTTTAAATCCGGCGATAAAAATAGTGTATTAAACTATCGGCCAATTGTTAAACAAGACGTATTCGCTAAGATCTTCGATCATATTATAAATAAGAAATTATATGACCACGTAAAATTTTTACTCTGTGACAGTCAACATGGGTTCCTCCCAGGGAAATCGACCGTAACCAATAAGCAATAATCACTAACAGCCAGTTTCACCAAACTATTTAAGTGGAAATTAACTTTAATTTAATTTTTTATTTAAATCTCATTTTAATTATTTTCAGTTTCAATAATATTTATTTAAGTGAGTAAAAAGTGGTTGTAAAAGAGACTAGGAGTAGCTTTCGCTTTCATTTGTACTGAGAGCTTTTGAAAGCTTTGGCACGCTGTGTTGTAAAAGCAAGGCTGGTATACAAGTAAGCAGCAGATGCACAATGATCAGGTGATTAAACGTGTAACACCTCTGAGTGTGGTTATTCTGATTTAACTTTTATTTAAGTGCAGAGCATAGGTCACTTAAATCAAAATTAAAATTGATTGGTGAAACCGAAATTAAAGTAATTTTCACTTAAATAATTTGGTGAAACTGGCTGTTAAAGCATAATTTCGGAAATGGAACAACGTGCCCAGCTTGATGTCATATACACAGATTTCTCGAAGGCCTTTGATAAAGTTGACCTGAACATCCTCCTATATAAGCTCAAAAGATTTGGGATTAGTGGAATACTACTAGAGTTCTTCAAAAACTTCCTATTTAATAGGAAATTGGTAGTAAAAATCGGCTCTACAAGATCCAACATTGTCATTAATGCGACTTCGGGTATTCCGCAAGGGACCCATGTTGGTCCCCTTCTTTTCTTGCTTTTTATAAATGATTTACCAGCACGAATTACTTGGTCAAGGAGTCTGGTTTTTGCAGACGATGTAAAAATCTTTAACCGTATAAATACTCCTCGGATTATCAAAATCTACAACAGGACTTGGACGTATTAAAAGATTGGTGTAGGATAAATAATCTAAGCCTCAACATTGAAAAAAGTTGCGTTGTGTCTTACACCCGAAGTCCCAACGCAAAACGTTTCAATTATTCGTTAGGCGGAGCTACCTTACGGCGGAAAAATGAGATTAAAGATCTAGGTGTAATCTTCTACCGCAAGTTAACATTCTCCTCACATGTGGATTACGTACTTAACAAAGCCTATTCGATGTTAGGTTTTATTAAAAGAAACTCAAAAGACTTCAAAGATCCTCTTACTCTGAAATGTCTTTATGTGGCTTTGGTCAGGAGCATCCTTGAATATGGAGTCATCATCTGGAATCCTTATTATGATTTCCACTCGC
>NW_023458557.1:1036740-1040555 GCF_013731165.1 Rhagoletis pomonella | reverse complement strand
GAGCGATATGTATTTTATACGTATTAATAAAATAACAATAGGAAGCAAGAAAAAACTAAAAACCAAGAATGATAGAATACAAGATTGCGCCAATGAGAGAGGATTTTTGAGCGTAATTTTTGCGTGACGTCATCTTGGTGCAATTGCGAGAGAGAAATGCAAAAACGCATATATAAATATGTAAACAATGCAGAAAAATGTGTTAATTTTAATACTACATGGCCCAATTTCGCAGGAATCAATAAATATACAAAGATTGATTAATTATATGAATATGGAGTCATCATCTGGAATCCTTATTATGATTTCCACTCGCGACGTATAGAAAATGTTGCAGAAAAAATTCACGCGATTTGCGCTAAATCGAATTAATTGGGCTCGTGGTCCATGTAATGGTACCCATCCTCGTGCCTCAACTGCCGTCCTTACTGGCGCCACTAATAGTGCCCCTACTGGTTCCTCCTTTGGCGTCTCTACCGGCGCCTCCAACACCCTTACTGGTGCTCTTAATGGGGTTCCTACTAGCGTAACCAATTGTACCCGTACTGGTATCCCATCTTACGAATCAAGACTACTTGGCTTACAAGCACTGGTGGACAGGAGGTCATATTTATCCATTATGTTTACTTACAACACTTTATCCGGAAGTATTCGCTGCCAAGAAATTTGCAATCTCTTTATTGCGAACGAGCCGTCTTTACAACTTCGGAGCTGCAAGTTTTTTGTAGAAGCTACATACAAGACCTTATATGCATATAACGAGCCAATAGCTAGAATTATTCGCTTATGTACACGGTCAAAAATTTGGGTTTAATTTTTAAACCGCGCTGGGACTACTGCCTTTTTTAAACTTTTATAGTCTACTTTTTAAACCAGTCAATAGTTTCACGCAATTTTTAATATATTCTGGTTTAAATTTTAGCCCAAAAAGTTCGTGGTTTAAAAATCAAACCAAAATGTTTTAATTCTAGTTTCTAGGTTTCATATATTTTTGATTTGGTTTAAAATCTAAACCGAAATAGAATATGTTTGCACAGCGAATTGTGGTGTTGATTCAAACTCAACATATGAAAGCACATTTACATGCGTGGCTGTAGCTGAGTGTGCAAAGATGCTTGATACAATTGGTTGCTACCAAGGCTGTCCGGGTTCAATCCCAACCAGACGGAGCATGAAATTTCAGATTTTTTTTTTTTTATTATGAAAATCTTTGGGTTTAACATTTAAACCGAATTGTTTAAATTCTAAACCCAACATATGTGCTCTCTTTTTTTTAAACTTGGAAGGTTTGTATTTGAAACTGAATTTAGTTTGGTCATATATGTAGTCCAAAAAGTTTAAAATTAAAACCGAAATTTTTAACCGTGTAATTCTCATGCATCATCCATAAAATTTTAATACTGGGATGTATAATTTTAAATTAGATCTGTTCAAAATTTTCATTTAATGTATCGTCTCACACACAATGGAAACTAAATTAAAGTTAAGTCTTAGTCTGTAAGAATATATTCTCTGTAGACTAACTGAATTGAAATAAATAAATAAATAAATAAAAATTAGTTAAGGTAGATCTGCCCGAAACAACCCCATGTTGATTAGGACATATCATACGTCTGACGGCAAAGTATATTTTGTCCTTAACTATGCACTCAAATAGTTTAGAAACTGTGGTTAGCTTGAAAATTGGCCTATAATTCCCAATATCATTTTTATTGCCGCTTTTAAGGATAGGCGTAATAAAAGTCAATTTCCAGTCATCAAGGAAGACTCTAGCAGCAAGTGACATGTTGAAAATATGCCATAGAGGCTTAATCAAGGCAGGACAACTTTTAATTAGAATTAAGCTGATTAATGCCATCAATGACATCTTCGACAGTAAAATTTAACTTCCCAAAGTTGATGGAAGTATCTGAATTAAACAGGAGATCTTCAGGGACAAAGCCATGATCAGCATTGTCTGAAATAAAATTCGAAGAAAAAAATTTGGCAAACAGATTATCAGCATCAGAGATGGAATTAGCTGAAACCCCTTATGAGTGCAACTGATATCTGAAAGGGAACCTTGCTCATGCAGATGGACTATATCATTCCAATCTACTGGCCTGCTATTAAAACTGACTCTATTCTTCTTGTTTTCAATGCAGTTCCGTGTAGTTTACAGAAAATGCGGAGAATCTTAAAAGAATACGATTTCTTGGCCATTGACTTCAAAAAAGGGTGGCTCCCGAGAAACACCTACGATCCTACAAAAGCTCATAAAATTAGACCCTTGATCGCTAACTAATTGGCAGGGATGAAGACCAATACCCTGGAGTTAACTTATCGCTTCAAAATGTATTTCTTCATCACATCTCCTCTACCCGATTTGTGAACAAAAAAATATGTTAGAGGGTGCGTCCAAGACTCCCCACCAATGCCTTGGACGAAAAATGTGAGAACACTGGAAGCGACCCTGGAGGTACGATTTTCATCACCAAAAGCCTCCAGACCTACAATATAATCCCTACTCCTCTCATATTGTAAATTTATCTTCAGGGACATTTCGTCACAGCATATGAACACATATCGCTGGGCGTCAGTGAAGCCACGGCTTCTCAACTACAGGGCTTTAATGCTGCTAGAGCTGCATCCAGGGTTTCTTGGCCAACCTTGAACGAATTGTTCAAGAGTTCTTCTGGAAGGCCAATTAAATATGGGCTTCAAATACCTAAATGCAACGGGTGACAAAAATTTAACAGCCAGAGCTAATGTCTTTAACTCCCTATAAAATCTATACCCTTTTAGAGTTCTAGACGAATTTCTGAGGCAGTTCCTCACACATATCGCAAGATGTGAAGGTAACTTGCCGAGCAGCTCATCGATTTGCCTACTTCCGTCCTGCCCCGGAATAGACAAAATTTGACCCTCTCGCAAACTCTCTACCTCCTTCTCTAACTGAGTCACCCTGTTGCGGAGATATTCTAATTCCTGCTCTTTGCTAATTAAACCCTCCTTGTACTGTCGCTTTCTAGGAGTCCCTTTGGTTAAGTACTCATCTGTTTGTGTCTGGCAACTATTTGCCCAAGTATTGACCAAGCTTCTTGGTCCTAAGGGAGAAGAACATGGGAGTTCTTCAATTAAAGGGAGAAAGGACTCCTGTAAAGGGGCCGCCATATCAAACTAATCGCAGTTTGAAGTACAAAGTACTTCATTCATTTCATTCAGGGAGAAATGCCTCTAGCAAGCGAAAATATATTTCGCTGTTGGGATGCTACGCCCAGCAGCTCCATCCACTGACGCAGCCTACTAAAATTAAAAAAACAATGCATTTTTATACAAGCTGCCCAATAATTACCACAATAAACTTAAAGAGACCTCCCAGATAACAGAAAAAATACCCCTATAAAAGTGCACCGTTTTGAAATATTAACATTTTTTTATTTATCGAGCGTTATGAATAAAAAACAATTGCTTTTTCTTAAACTTTCCCAACTTTTACTCGGTTTAGCCAAACAAAATTTAAATAAAAGGTATGGAATTTTAAGAAAAATCAATTCCTTAGTTTTTATTCATACGGCCATTATCAATTATTTTTAGTTAAAAAATATCGAATATTTCAAAAAACGGCCATACTTTTATAGGGGTAATTTTTTTATCTTGAACTCCAACCCAGATTCTCCTTGGGTTTGTCGTGGTACATATTGGATACCGTGCACATGTATATATTTTTAAGTGCCTACGAACAAATATCGCTCATTTACTTAACGGAAATTCCAACTGCAATCCAAATTCATTTCCACAACATCCTGAACAACCCTATGTATGTATATTTTTTT
>NW_023458557.1:1034682-1036640 GCF_013731165.1 Rhagoletis pomonella | reverse complement strand
ATTGTAGTAATCAAATAAAACACCTCCTTGAGGTAAAATTTTCGAGTAACGAAAGCTGAACTAGAAACACAAAATTTATGATATCAATTTCGTGACGAAAATTATACGCATTTTTTAACTGCCTTTGAAACGTAGGGAAAATCTTTTATATTCATACGAATCGTTGCAAAAGCTCTATTTTTTATTTTGTGTTTCTAGCAGTAGACGCAATTTTGCAACGTTCCGAATAAATAAAAAAGAAAGATTTTCCGTACGTTTCAAAGGCAGTTAAAAAATGCGTATAATTTTCGTCACGAAATTGATATCATAAATTTTGTGTTTCTAGTTCAGCTTTCGTCACTCGAAAATTTTACCTCAAGGAGGTGTTTTATTTGATATCAATTATTTTGGGGTAGAAAATTTAAAATCGACCAAAATACAAACAATAATATAAATGTTTTATTTTTCTCAACTAAATTGCTAAAAATATTGTCTAAATCTAAATTATGTATTCAAAGCGATGTGTCCATTGAAACATATAATTTTTCGTATATGGAATACGAAAAATTACGAAAAAATTTAAATTAAAAGAAAATTATGAGAAATGATAAAAACTTATCAACTTGGTACCAACTTTGGATACAATAAACAACTGTATTCGTCTGATTGCCTCGTAGTTTATTTTTGTTAAGAGAAGTTTTACTTCTATCACGTGTACGTGCTAATAAACTAATGCTTTTTTCTCAAGTAGTTTTGCTCAGTGCACGGTTAAAAGTTTCGGTTTTAATTTTAAACTTTTTGGACTACATACATATATGACCGACTAAATTCAGTTTCAAATACAAACCTTCCAAGACTAAAAAAATAATGTAAAAACAAGTAAGAAAGTCTAAGTTCGGGCGGAGCCGAACATTAAATACCCGGCGCAAGTATTAAATATATGTTTTCCACCTTTCCGAAAGCTACCGCTACATGATAAGCCGGGGTGTATACATTTTAAGTAAATTAGCGTCCTTAAATTTCGAAATATTGCAGTTTCAAGCATATCTGAAATTTACCGTTATATGAAAAGCGGCCTCAATTTTAGTCCGATTTCAACAATTTTCAACGGTTTGCTTTTATGTGGCAAGCACAATAACCATACCGAGCTTGGTACAAATTGCTATAACGGTTAGCGAGATACATATATGTGATCACAAGTGGGCGGTGCTACGCCCATTTTCCAAAATTTTGTCATAAACGTATTTCTTGGTAAAGAATTGTTGCAATCATCAATTTTGAATAAATTAGCTTCAATATTTACTGATTTATCGAAGATTTTGTATTTCTCGAAATTACCGTTATATGGGATGTGGGCGTGGTTATTGTCCAATTTTAGAAATTTTCGGCCAGTTGGTATGCTGTACCAGGACCAACAACTGTGCCAATTTTGGAAGAAATTGGTGTAGCGGTTACCAAGATATACACATGTAACCATAAGTGGGCGTGGCTACGCCCATTTGCCAAAATTTTGTAATATTCTTATTTTTCGTCTAAAACTCATTGCAAATATCAATTTTGAGTGAATTATCTTCAGTAGTTACTAAAATATCGCAGTTTTCGTTTTTCTGAAAATTACCGTTATATGGGAGGTAGGCGTGGTTATTGTCCGATTTTTAAAATTTTCAGCCATTTAGTAAGCTGTACTAAGACCAACAACTGTGCCAAGTTTGGAAGAAATTGGTGCAGCGGTTACCAAGATATACACATGTAACCATAAGTGGGCGTGGCTACGCCCATTTTCCAAAAATTTATAATATTCATGTTTTCCGTCTGAAACTCATTGTAAGTATCAATTTTGAGTGAATTATCTTCAGCAGTTACTAAAATATCGCAGTTTTCGTATTTCTTAAAATTACCGTTATATGGGAGGTAGGCGTGGTTATTATCCGATTTCGCCCATTTTCAATACCATCCGTCCCACGCCCAAAAGAAGTTCA
>NW_023458557.1:1026320-1034582 GCF_013731165.1 Rhagoletis pomonella | reverse complement strand
AGTTTCGAAATCGGTTGACGGGGTCCAGAGTAATGCGGTACTATACATACAACAAAATAAAAAATATTCCGGCGAATTGATAACCACCTCTTTTTTTGAAGTCGGTTAAAAAAGTGCCTTTGCCAGCTTCAGGCAAGCGCAAAGCGAAATTTATGTACAAGCAGCGCTGCGCCCAATGCGAAATTTATGTACGAATGTACAAGCAGCGCTGCGTTCAAAACAAACAAACACTGTACATCTGCGATGCCCAGCGCAGGGAACTTGCCTATAGAAGTCTGCCAGCGCAGGGCACTTGCTTATGGAGTTCTGCCGGCATTGGGAATGCCTGCTGTACATCGTGTATTTCGTTTGGAAACTGTTTTTGTTTTTTTTTTTTTACATACATAGATATTCAGCTTTTCCTTTATTTCATAAAGATGAAGTTAGTGAAAAAAATGTAGCCGCTGCGCAGCAGAAACCTAATTTTACATCGCTGTAGTAGCATGCAGAATAAGTACAAAGAAATTTCTTTTTCGCTTCATGCAAATTCTGCACAAAACAAAACTCAACAATGGGTGCGTTCATAAGACGTAGCTGTTTAGCTCATCTGCTACGAAACCACGATGCAATAATACGAGGTATTATCGGTTGACAACTTCTCGCCATATTGACTGCCTTAGCTGAATGAGTGTTACTCCTCTAACAATTCTTTGCCTAATAATATAGTTGATTTTTTTCTTGTTTTTTCTCTGTATACACATTTTGTTTTCTCAAAAAGGTGTTATATCTTGTTTTATTTCATTTCATTGCGAATATACTATAAAAAAGGGAATTTTGTTTAGAAGAAAATATGAAATCTTATATTTTTCCCCCAAATTTCTTTCCGTTTTTCTTCTTATTCTACTGAGCTAAGGCAGTTACTAAGTTTATATGCACGTATTATTTGCAAATAACAATTTGCAAAATGGTAAAATTTGCCGTATAAACGCTGGGTTAATTTTTTATTTGCAAATAACTAAATCACGCAAATAAGTGTTGATTAGTGGTACTATTTGCAAATAAGTGCAAGACGCCGCCATTCTTAGGTATATTTTCTTTTTCGATAGTCATATTATTGCCTTTTTACCTTCCTTTTATTAGCTCGGGATGTAACTATGTAATATTGATGCGCCTAAAAGAAGCAGCGATTTCTATTCTCAACCTGATGACAGTACGAATCGCAATTATAATAGGGATGTTTTAGTTTTTATACCCGAGCGCACTTGTGCACAAGGGTATTATAACTTTGTTCACATAACGGTTGTTTGTAACAGGCAAAACGAATCGAGATAGATATAGACAAATGTATACATAAATGATCAGAATGAAAAGAGAAATCGATTAAGCGGTGACTGTCTGTCCGTCCGTCCGTCTGTCCATCTGTGCACACGATAACTCGAGTAAAAATTGAGATATCTTAACGAAACTTGGTACATGAACTTCTTTTGGGCGTGGGACGGGTGGTATTGAAAATGGGCGAAATCGGATAATAACCACGCCTACCTCCCATATAACGGTAATTTTAAGAAATACGAAAACTGCGATATTTTAGTAACTACTAAAGATAATTCACTCAAAATTGATACTTATAATGAGTTTCAGACGGAAAACATGAATATTATAAATTTTTGGAAAATGGGCGTAGCCACGCCCACTTATGATTACATGTGTATATCTTGGTAACCGCTGCACCAATTTCTTCCAAACTTGGCACAGTTGTTGGCCTTAGTACAGCATACTAAATGGCTGAAATTTTTAAAAATCGGACAATAACCACGCCCACATCCCATATAACGGTAATTTCGAGAAATACAAAATCTTCGATAAATCAGTAAATATTGAAGCTAATTTATCCAAAATTGATGATTGCAACAATTCTTTACCAAGAAATACGTTTATGACAAAATTTTGGAAAATGGGTGTAGCACCACCCACTTGTGATCACATATATGTATCTCGCTAACCGTTCTAGCAATTTGTACCAAGCTCGGTATGGTTATTGTGCTTGCCACATAAAAGCAAACCGTTGAAAATTGTTGAAATCGGACTAAAATTGAGGCCGCTTTTCATATAACGGTAAATTTCAGATATGCTTGAAATTTCAATATTTCGAAATTTAAGGACGCTAATTTACTTAAAATGTATACACTCCGGCTTATCATGTAGCGGTAGCTTTCGGAAAGGTGGAAAACATATATTTAATACTTGCGCCGGGTATTTAATGTTCGGCTCCGCCCGAACTTAGACTTTCTTACTTGTTTAAACTATGATTTTATTATAATCAAGACGTTGCCATTTTTAACTTTATTTTCTTTTTCGATGGTCATATTATTGCCTTTTTGTAATCAGGCAATATTAAAAAAGAATTTTTCACCATCGAAAAAACATTGAGTTAAGTATTTGCAAATAGCTTACGTATAAACGTAGTAACAGTCAAATCGAGCTGTCACAACTGATACTACCTTGTATTATTGCATCATGCTACGAAACTGTGGAAACTGTTGAACTAACCTTTTACGTCTTAGAAACGGCTTGATGAATATGCTGCCAAATGAACAGCTGATAAATGTAAACAAATGAAATTGCAACAAATAGAGATATGTATTGTACAATGAATTAAACAGTGTAAAATCATATAGCAAACATCTTAAAAACATATATTTAGAAACGTAGTATTATTATAAAATATTTTAGTTACTTTGTCACATCAGTAATATAAAATAGAATAAATTGGTTTGCAACTGCCACCTAACAAAGCGGCGTTAAATTTAATATAAGCGGCTTAAGTATTTGCGATCAGCTGTTTAGGCTAAGCCTAATACGTTGAGTTCAGGCAGCGTAAAAATTTTCCGCAGGAAAAAACGGCGGAAGTTGCCAACTGCTATGTCTATGAAAGCGCCCAATGTTAGTTCAGAAGATCAACATTCAATCAATCCAATTAGATTTTAATACATACATACATATGTATATACGTATGTTCTAATTATAATTGATATGGTAAGGTAATTTAGCCCTGCTTTTTATGGGAATCCTGCCTCTGTCTAGCCGAATTCCAATTTTCCAACGCTGTAGTGGCATGCACAAACAACAGCAAATAAATGATGTACATATGTATGTACTACGTGTTTTTGTTATGCTTCATATTAATTCGGCAAATTGTTTACGCGAACTTGATAAATTAGCAATTGCGTTAAGGCTGAGCGCTGCGCGTAAAGCGAAATTTATGTACAAGCAGCGCTGCGTTCAAAACAAAGAAACACTTTACATTGTGTATTTCATTTGACAACTGCACATGCTCACTGTAAGTTTCCTGGTGTGGCATACATACATTCATCTTCAGCTTTTCCTTTATTTCATAAATATGACGTTCGTTAAAAAAGCAGTTGCCGCTGCGCAGCAGAAACATTATTTTAGATCGCTGTAGTAGAATACAGAATAAATAACAGAAAAGAAATGTCTGTTTCGCTTCATGCAAATTCTGCACAAACTATAGTTGCATTCCAGATAACTTCGTGTAAAAACCTGTAAAACTGTCAAATAACAAAATTACTCTCTTGAAAGAGAGGAGCGAGAGCGAACCAATCAAAGTCACCTGGAACGCGAGAAACCAGTTTTCCTGTAACTACTTCCATTTTTTTTAAATGTAATGCGTCATGGAGACGATCAAATATCTTCATCAGTTGTCTCGCGTTATGCTTTACAAAATACAAGCGCACTTGCCTTCTGATCATCGTGGTGAGCAATTGCGCGGCGAAGAAAAAAAAATTGTTTGTTGAATTGACGCGTTTATTTGAAGGTTTGCGGGCAAGACACGATCCAACTTCACACATATGCAATGCTTGACGTATTTATTTGAGTATTTAAAGTTGATATTATAGACAATGTTTTTATGTAAAAATCAACATTTTTAAACATGCTATAATCAAAAAGAAAAATGTTTACTTATTCTTTTCTTTGTTTTTTATACGTTGCACATTAATGTAAAAAATATACAGTTAAAGCCCATAATAAGACTGAAGAAACAAATTTTTTTTTGAAATTAAATTTCGTTAAAAGGTTTCCAAGATACAGCTTTAAAGAAAGGTATGTATGACGTTATCTTAAAATTTAAGTCCCGTGTAAATAGGCAACCCTGCGTCACATCGGCAAAATATGCTGCACGTATATTCATGTCACCTAGACCTTCAATCTCTTCAACTTTCATCCAAAACCTTAGCGGTCGCGCACAGAGGTAGTGATATGAAATGCCTCTACTTCAAGTTGAATTTGAATTTTCAAACATGTGGAGTCCCTGCTATACATATGTTGCGTAGAAATAAAGCGTTTTCAAGACAATTCCGATTAAAACCTAAATTGTAATAACCTCTTAAACTTATAATATAATTGTATTGAAATTTAGATTTAAAACAGGTGGCAACCCTCTTCAAAAACCTCAGAAAATTCTACATGTTCAAGCTGAACATTTCTAATTTAAACTCGAATTTTAAAACTGGTGGCAACCCTCTTCGAAATATTTTGCTACTAAAACCCTACTAAATCCCACTTGTCTGACGTCCATATTGTGATACATATTCCAATTATCACATTCCTTTAATTCAAAAAGAATTTGATTTTTCAAACAGGTGCCAACCACCTTACATGTAATTTAGAAATAAAACCCTTATCAAAAACCTTTCGATTGATGCCCATCTGGTAGTAATTCATTTAAATTAAATTAGTTTAATTTTTAAGCGGGTGGCAGCGCTTGTAAAACACCTCAGTAATATTTTAAATGTCCAATCTGATGATTTGACACCCATATAAAGGGTGATTTTTTAAGAGCTTGATAACTTTTTTTTTTAAAAAAAAACGCATAAAATTTGCAAAATCTCATCGGTTCTTTATTTGAAATGTTAGATTGGTCCATGACATTTACTTTTTGAAGATAATTTCATTTAAATGTTGACCGCGGCTGCGTCTTAGGTGGTCCATTCGGAAAGTCCAATTTTGGGCAACTTTTTCGAGCATTTCGGCCGGAATAGCCCGAATTTCTTCGGAAATGTTGTCTTCCAAAGCTGGAATAGTTGCTGGCTTATTTCTGTAGACTTTAGACTTGACGTAGCCCCACAAAAAATAGTCTAAAGGCGTCAAATCGCATGATCTTGGTGGCCAACTTACCGGTCCATTTCTTGAGATGAATTGTTCTCCGAAGTTTTCCCTCAAAATGGCCATAGAATCGCGAGCTGTGTGGCATGTAGCGCCATCTTGTTGAAACCACATGTCAACCAAGTTCAGTTCTTCCATTTTTGGCAACAAAAAGTTTGTTAGCATCGAACGATAGCGATCGCCATTCACCGTAACGTTGCGTCCAACAGCATCTTTGAAAAAATACGGTCCAATGATTCCACCAGCGTACAAACCACACCAAACAGTGCATTTTTCGGGATGCATGGGCAGTTCTTGAACGGCTTCTGGTTGCTCTTCACTCCAAATGCGGCAATCTTGCTTATTTACGAAGCCATTCAACCAGAAATGAGCCTCATCGCTGAACAAAATTTGTCGATAAAAAAGCGCGAAACACATTTCGAACCGAACACTGATTTTGGTAATAAAATTCAATGATTTGCAAGCGTTGCTCGTTAGTAAGTCTATTCATGATGAAATGTCAAAGCATACTGAGCATCTTTCTCTTTGACACCATGTCTGAAATCCCACGTGATCTGTCAAATACTAATGCATGAAAATCCTAACCTCAAAAAAATCACCCGTTATTAATTTTTCAGATAGCTTGCGAATAATTAATTTAAATATGGGTTTTCGAACAGGTGGCAACCCTTTCCAAAATACTTTTAAACTGCAACTTTTTTAACCCTCTTGTCATCCATTCTTTAATATAAATTTCAAATAAATAATTCCCTTAATTCAAGTCGAATTTAATTTTTTAAACAGGTGACAGCCCTCCTCCATGAGTATAGAATTGGTTATATCCATATATACCAGTAGTGGGCATCAGTGGTGCCGCTGTCACTTCAATTGAAGTTTTTCACCTCACTTTAGAAGCCATCACTTCGTCACTTCATTTTACTTCACTTTTCACAATTAAAAATCTTTTGCTAAAATTCTTGTTAAATAGTAAGTATGGCAAAGAAACTTTTCGCACAAAACCTTTCACAAGAAGCTTACACGCCTATTCTGCAACTCTTTCGTATTCGGAGTTTGCTACGAATCGTAGAAATATTATGCTGCAATCCGAATCGTATTTTCGAATTTTCGAAATTCGTAACAATGGCATGCCTAAAGACGAACGAGTAAGCTTTTTTGCGCAATTTTGTACGAAAACAATTCTGTGTCGGAGGCGAAATAAAAGATCTAAATCGATGTGTGTTTGCAAGAAATATTGGTATTGTTCATTTAAACAGATAAATTTGCCTTTCGGATATACGTATATTTTTATCCACTGCTTTATATAAGCGAGCAAAAAAGAATATTTGTTGCCCCTATTCGAGAAACTTGGGTCCGGTTTAATTAATGAACAACGATTTTCGGTTGTTGTGTCCAAACGCAAAACCCGAATCCAAAAACTTTAACATACACGTATAATCAAAGGATTCACATTTTATTTAAGACAAATCTTTCAAATTTCCTACCACTAGCTTATTAATAAACTCGGTTTGCACTATTTAGGAGAAGTCATTTTGATTTTCATTTTCACATACATCTATACTATGCTACAAATATAAAATTAAAACCCGAAAAACGTGAGTACAAAACAGCCGATGTACTGGGTCGATTTCTATGATTCAGGTTTTCAAATTACATATTTCTACCACAGTAGGACACAGTGGTATTTTTAAAATGAAATTTTAAAAATAAGTATGTTTAATTAAAGTATTAAGTTGATCAACAATACCACGTATTGCTAGACCGTTTGCCTATCACGCGTTTATGTTTAGAGAGCATCAACAAACCACAAGAATGATAGAATACAAGACTGCGCCAATGAGAGAGGATTTTTGAGCGTAATTTTTGCGTGACGTCATCTTGGTGTAATTGCGAGAGAAATGCCAAACCGCATACAAAAATATGCAAACAATCCAGAAAAATGTGCTAATTTTAATATTACATGGCCCAATTTTGCAGGAATCAATAAATATACAAAGATTGATTAATTAGCAACACGTAGCTATAAATTTGGACATGTAGCCCTTTAGGTAAGTACGATTCTTAGCACATGAAAAAATGAATGTACTAAGTGTTTGCAATTTCACGTAGACCAAAAGGAAGGTGTGCAGTAAAGTGAGTTTTTGGACTCGACCTAAAGCATATATTAGTTGCGTTTTTTTTTACTAATTTCCAGTAAAATCCAGTTAAAGTTTTTACGAATTTTCATTATTTGGCGTTTTCGTACGCAAAAACTTGCAAAGTAGGGGAAATTGAGAAAGCGAAAAATGACAGTTGAAGTTGGAAGTTTTTACTGGATAAATTTTTACTTGTAAGAATTTGCTGGATGGTATTTAAACAAATAAGGAGACTGTTTGTGGGTTTTTATTGTTGAAATTCACAAAATAAACCTATTTAAATATAAAATATATTGTTTTATTAGGAATTTGCTGCGAATAAACAACCAATTTATCAGCTGTTCATGAAAATTGCAAATTATTACTGGAAAAGCGTTCACGTACTTTTTTGCAAATTTTTTCTATGAGAGCGAATTCTTAGAAATAAAGTTACTGGAGAGTTGCTGGCAAGTTACTGGATAATTTGTAAAAAAAACACAACTATTGTAAAAACCATGCAGAGTGCATATTTATATTTGTGGACGGTAGCCAACCACGCTAAATTCCACAGCTTTGATTTGGCGACTTTTGTACCATCTCCGAGAGAATGCATGTGTGGGTTCTTTGGAAAAAAATATTCTATCTAAGTAAAACATAATTTAAGCTGAACTTTTAAATGTATAATAATTTGGGCACTATTTTGTATTAGGTACGTAACAGAGCGGTAAGATGCCGCTTGAATTAGCGCCTGGCGACCTTATCCACTGATGCATTACCTCATACCAGCACTACCTGATTCTTGGTACTAACAAAAATAAGTAGGTAGTGAAGTTCATGTATCTATTTACATAGCTCGATTTGGTGTTAAATGCATACCCTCGCCGGCAGAACTGCTTTCCACTTTTTCGTCAGATTTGCGTCCGTAGGAAACGAAAAAAAAGCTTATATCGCACGCTTTCCTTTTGTTTTCACTATTACACTTTGCCAC
>NW_023458557.1:1020445-1026220 GCF_013731165.1 Rhagoletis pomonella | reverse complement strand
AATTTTGTTTAGAAGAAAATATGAAATCTTATATTTTTCCCCCAAATGGGGATTAATTTCTTTCCGTTTTTCTTCTTATTCTACTGAGCTAAGGCATTTACTAAGTTTATACGCACGTATTATTTGCAAATAACAATTTGCAAAATGGTAAAATTTGCCGTATAAACGCTGGGTTAATTTTTTATTTACAAATAACTAAATCACGCAAATAAGTATTGATAAGTGGTACTATTTGCAAATAAGTGCAAGACGCCGCCATTCTTAGGTATATTCTCTTTTTCGATAGTCATATTATTGCCTTTTTACCTTCCTTTTATTAGCTCGGGATGTAACTATGTAATATTGATGTGCCTAAAAGAAATGTCTGACGGTGCCAGCTTTGGTCGCTGCATCGTGTATATTGGCTACATGACGTTTTTAAATTCATTTTACATACATACATATGTACCCGCCCAGGATAATAATAATAATAATCCCAACGGTTTTTACCCTCCATTCCCGCCCATCCGCACGAGGGGCGCAGTCCGCATGACGTACGGAACCAATATTTTAAATTTTTGTGCCGAGTCACGATAGGCAGGAGTTTGTTAAGTGTCGAGATCTAAAACTGTTCAGCTACAGAACTAAATTCATCAGCTGATTTTATGTATTTATGTCCATAATTCACTTATTGAGAGAGGAGAGTATCGCTTTCTTAATGCTGAAAAGCGGATCTGATATATCAAACGTGCTGGAGTGAGAGTTAAAATCCTGGCATAAGCAACGGAGTGGGTCGTGCAATTCAAAATTGGTTTTACAAGCTTTCAGAAATATGGGACAAAAGTGTCTTAATACGCGTGAGGGAACATTAAAGCTAACATCAGCCAGAAGAGACGGACGTGAAATTGAGCCTGTCAGTAATTTAACCATAAAAATTATACCAAGCATTTCCCTGCGACTGGCAAGTGTAGGAAGGTTAATAAGTTTTAAGCGACTCGTATAAGGTGGAAGACTATATTGAGAATCCCATCGGAAATTTCTTAAAGCAAAAAGTAGGAATTGTTTTTGAATTGATTCTATCTTGTCAGAGTAAATTTGATACCTTGGATTCCAAACCACCGAGCCGTATTCCAGAATCGGCCTAACTAATGTTGTAAACAGGGTTTTAGTGATATAAGGGTCACTAAATTCTTTTGACCATCGTTTCACAAATGCAAGTACACCTTTAGCCTTGTTGACTGTCACATTAATGTGAAGATTAAAATTAAGCTTAGGATCCATTGTGATACCAATCCACAAAATTGTATACCTGTTCCAGGTTATGGTTATCTATTATATAAGAAACTGGCAGAACAGCTCTTCGCGAGAAGCACATTACTTTACATTTCTTAAGATTTAGAGGCATAAGATTTACTTTACACCAGTAACCCATGCTGTTTAAGTCTGATTGTAGCAAATACCTTTCTTTAATTGAAACGTACGATTTATAAAGTTTTACATCATCTGCATACATTAAAATTTTGGAGAATTTTATATCTGTAGAAATATCGTTTATAAAAAGCAAGAACAGAATCGGGCCTAGGTGGCTACCCTGAGGGACTCCTGAAGTAACATCAATGACGTCAGAGATAGTATTTTTCAACAATACGCTTTGTGATCTATCATAGAGGTATGAAGAGATCCAAAGTAGAAAATTAGGTGGAAGACCAAGAAGATCAAGTTTATAGATGAGCAACGAGTGGCACACTTTGTCAAATGCTTTACTGAAATCAGTATATATAACATCAACAGTTTTGCTCTCACTAAATGCTTTTGAGATTTAGGATGTTAATTCAAGTAAATTTGTAGAAGTTGATTTGCCCTTGCAAAATCCATGTTGACTGTATGAAATGCTTGAAGTGATAAAATGCGTCAACCGATTTGTTATAATTGCTTAAAATAATTTAGGAATTGCAGAAAGCTTAGCTATGCCCCGGTAGTTCTCCACTGAAGACCTGCAACCGCTTTTATGTAAGGGGGTTATGAACGATTCCTTCCATACAGTTGGAAAAACGCCCTCTTTAAGAGACAAATTAAATAAGGCTGTGAACGGCTCATAGAGATAATCAGCACAATTTCTAAGAAAACAAGTGGGGATTTGGTCAGGACCATAACTAAAATACTGCTGTAAGGACTTCAGGTAAACTAAAACATCATCGGGAGATATTATAGGGTTATGTATTGAGTTAATTGGGCTTAGTTTAAAAGGATAGTCAAAGTATGCTTGGGAGTTAGTGGAATAATTGGATTTAAAAAACTGAGCGAACATGTTAGAAATTGTTTGATTATCACCAGAGACGGTATTTTGATACTTCATGGCGGAAGGAAACCCACGTACATTTCGCTTGGAGTTTACGAAATCATAAAATGATTTGGGGTTATATATTATACGTCGTTTGATTTTACACAAGTAATCTTTATAACACTTTTTGTTTAATTCAAAGAACTTGTGACGCAAAAGTGAGTATTTTACATAGTATGAGTGTAAGCCGGTTTTTTTTGTGTAATCTAAAATAACGTGACTTTCTGTTTTTCAAGTTTCTCAGTTCTTTAGTGAACCATAACTGTGTTTGTTCTTCAGGAACACACATGCGTTTAGGCACATACTTTTCAAATAATCTATGTACAGTAAAATTAAAATGTGCAACGCTTTGCTCAACTTTTTCTTTGTATGTAGGCCACGACAATTTAGACAATTCTTTATTCAGTTTTTTAAAGTTGGCTTTCGAAAAATCAAAGCGAATATTTGGTTCGTATGTTTGGATATCGCAATTTTGACCATCGTTTATAATTTCGTAAGATATCTCAATAGCAGGGTGGCAGACATCTTCGGCCAAAACTAGTGGGTCACATTTATTGACAGCCGACTTAGATGCATCATCAACATAAACAAGATCTAATACTTTGCCAAACTTATTGCGAAGTACATTAACTTGATTCAGGCAGAGTTCAGCCATCTCCTCTAAAAATACGTTATTGCACGCGCTAGACGAGAAAGGTACAATATCATTGTCAATGATGTTCCATGATACATTTGGTAAATAAAAGTCACCCAACACAATCAATGAATCAGAGGGTTTAATCATTGAATTAATTGATTTCAGTAAAGATACATGTTGTGAATACACTGATAAGTCAGATCGGGGAGGAATATAGCATAGAGCTAAGTAAGTAAACCCCCTTCCAACGTGAACACGAATGCATTTGAATTCTGCAGATTCAATGTGTGGAAGACTAACTTCTTCAGATGGTATTGAAGAGTCTACGGCAAAGAGTACGCCACCGCCGACTCTGTCCTCCCGATCTTTTCTGTAGATATGATAATTATTTGAAAGAATCTCTGAATTAAAAGTGTGAGGTTTCAGTCAAAGAAATTATATTATAATTGCATTCAAGGCCATTAAGATATAAATTCGTTAATTTAGTATTTATGCCTCTTACGTTTTGATAATAAATACTTAAAGCAGATTTAGTAATCAGTTTTTTGATTCTGTATTCTGACGGGGAATATTTGCTAAATTATTATTTTGCTTATACTCAAATTCACGAACGAAAGCTCCGGAGGGCCAAAAAGAACTACTAAGCAGCATGTCAAAATTTTCTAAATTTACGTATATTTTAAATGAAGAAATATTTCTTTCATATTTAAAATTAAATTTTCTGATACTTAAGTTGACAGTTTTAACTTTGGACGAGATGTAAAACTTTATATCGTCCTCGGAAGTATCCCTCGAAAATCTAGATACAAATATAGACTTCTTTGGGGGAACCACAACCAGTCTCCTAGTATTAGACTCGATTACCGGCGGACGGGGTTTAGTAACTGAGTTACTAATTTAGGGTAGAGTAAGCGTTGGAAGATTAGATGGCGGTGCCACAACTTCAACGGGGGAAGGGGAAGATACTGCAGGGTCGTTATTATTAGAAGCAGACTTTGATATATGTTCTTTTGAGGAAGATAACTCCGTTGTCTGTGGACATGGAGAAGAAAGCTTAATTAAGTCATTCGGAAGATTGTTCTGACGTGGAACGGTCCTTTCATTAGGCGGACTATGAAGACGCTTACGTTTTGACACACGAATGTCCTTCATAGATTGTACGGTATCTAAGCATTTAAAAGATTTAGATACATTTTCATAATGTTTAAATTTTTCGGTCAGTACCGACACCTCTCTCCCTACCTCAGAAAACCCATTTCTGGTTTGCCTAAACAACTTAAAGAGATCAACTTCGGTTGACCTGAACTTTAAGCAAGACCAGCGAAGACCTTTGCCATCATTAATAGCGTCCAGAATTCTTCTTGTCAAACCAGCACATTTTAGATGGCAAATACCATCACAGAGCCAGCACGATAAGTAGCGTTCAGATTCGCTTTTAATTTGGCAGTTATCAAGATCACACTTCATATTGAAAGATTTAATAACACTTATGTTAATAAAAGACAAGCAAAATAAGTTTAACACAACACACACAACAATTTAGGAGCTGATGTATTTAGCTTAAAAATATATGTAGCGAACAGTTTGAGTATCACTGTATTGAGACACTTAATAAACGCAACGCAAACAGCTGTGACAAGAAATACTAAAAGAAGTAAACAAAAAGAGCAAAAAGAAATGTGCAAAAATAGAAACGATCTCAGTTAACTACAAAGGAATTACAACAACAATGATAACAACAAATGACTCGGCAAGATTAGATGTATGCTAGTGAAATTTAATTAAATTTAATATAAACCACAAAAATCACAAAACTTTCACTTAGCTTCGAATTATTATCACACTAAGATGCTCGTAGGCACTTTTTATAGCAACTTTTACTAGAATTAGCACAATAAACTTTGCAAAATACAAAGAGAAATCAGAGCAGTAGAACTTCACAGCTTGACGTTTGCTTATGTAATGTAATGGATGAAAAAAGAAACCAAAATTAGTAATTTTTTATGAATGTATTTAAAAAGGTTCAGAGGAAATGCCGCAAAACAATCTATGGGCAATGACATAAAATGCATGGAAATTTAGATGTGAACAGAATAATAACTACATTAAAAAAGCACCACAGAAGTGTGGGAAGCAGGCAATTTTTCAGTCAAAGGGCTATTAAAGAAAATAAAATTTTGAAAAGTAATAAACAACAAAAGAGTGCAAACAAAGTTAAGTTAACAATTTTACCCAAATTCATAAAGAATTAAGAAATCGAATTTTTTATAAAGATGTCACTGTACAGAGCTATTTAAATCTATTTTATTTTTTTATAAATAAGGCCATTATCATATATCGTTTTTATAAAGGAATCTTATAGCGTCACCCTATATACATATGTAAATATATATATCTTGGCTGGCGAAATATGTACTTTTGCCAACTAGGTAAAAAGCGTATGCGTACATTTAACTACATTACAAAATTTTTTAAATATTGAAAGGCGCAACACAGCAACACTTTTTGTTACACGAAACCCTTGAATACGTGCCTGTCATCTATTTCTTCTATTTCGACATTTCGCTGTTTTACATTTCTTTTATTTTAACGTCATTCGCATTGTCAGATTCGCTTTTGCTTCGACATTCTGCTAACTCATAATTATTTCATTCTCATGTCATCCATCTTCCATTGCCGTTCGCATCGTCGAACGTGCCTGTCAAACACTGCCGCCATCATGCTTTACAGTTTGGCAGGCACGCCGCTGTTAGAAAGAGAATAGACAAAAAGTGGCATAGGATTCCATACTTGTAATATATACGATGATAAAAACAAT
>NW_023458557.1:1013560-1020435 GCF_013731165.1 Rhagoletis pomonella | reverse complement strand
CATAGAAATTTGTTACCGATTCACACACGCCCTAAGCAAATGTTTTCTTTCGGCTTTTGCAAATTAAATGCAAGAAGGTTTGTTTAAAAAGTACGTGTACAAATAAAGTACGCGTACACTGTACATATATGGTGTATAGGGTATGGAAATATCCCTTTTCCCTAGCAGTAAACTTTTTAGTGTGGGCGCCAATGTTGGTTTTCAAATAAGGCAGATCGGATTATGTGCTCTCTGGGAAGACAATACCTGTAATTATTGTACCATGCCTTATAAATATTTTTATCATGGTGTCAGCTACTCGGATCGACTCGTACATGTATTTCTTCTATGATATTGGTACGTTTATCCTTCAATACTTGACGGATTTCCAAAATGACTCGGATTCGTATCATTGGATTGTTAAATAAACGCTCAAAATTACCAAATAACAGTACAAAAAACTTTATTGTACAGGGTGGCGCCGAATGAGCTATATGGTTTAAATGGATTGTAACTTTTTTTATTTATGCGATTATTATAATATTTTTTTTTTTAAATACACTATATTATTGGGGAATATTTTGCAATTAGCTTTGAAAAATGATATCCTGTAAGTGATGTCCATTTTCTGCTTCGCACATACGTGCTCTTTTTAGCATATTTTCCATAACTTTTCGTAGAATTTCGGGTGTAATGGCCATGATTTCATTTCGAATGTTGGTTTGGAGTTGGAGAATGGTGCTTGCTTTGTTAACGTACACTCTTTCTTTCAAATATTCCTAAAGAAAACTGTTAAAAAGAATTCAAACCATATAGCTCATTCGGCGCCACCCTGTATTATAACCAAATATCTGAGGTTTTTTTGGCCGAAATTACGATTTTTTCAAGGTAAAATGACGATTTTTCAGCAAAAGCATTCGGCAACGCTGATGGCAGGTCATTTCCAGGAGTGGATCCCGTTGGCATAGAGTAAAAAAAAACTGTTATAAAGAATTCAAACCATATAGCTCATTCGGCGCCACCCAGTACAACAAATACTTTACAATACTTGTTAATGCAATAACGACACTTTAAAGTACTTGTTAAAGCAATCACAACTAGGGATGTGCGATTAATCAATTAACCGAACAAGCTGATTAATCGAAATCCGGATAATTAATAAATCAAAGAATAATTATTTTCTATTAATCAAAATGATTAATTTTCCAATTAATTGCATATTGATTAATCAGAATCTAACAAATTTGATTAATCGGCAAACTGATTAATCATAACCTGTTTAACTAGAAATCTGAGTAATTTCTGTTATATTTTGTTTGACATACGTACATACCAGGGTTGTTGCGAATATTCGCATTCGCGGAGCTTCCGCATTAATGTTAATACTCGCTTTCGCTTTCGCATTCGCAATAATCAAAACGTATATATGGCGAGCAAAATGACGAATTGTAGCCAATATTTTTGCCTGTGGTCGTGAGGGTATTTCCGTAACAAAAGTGATGCTACTTATATTGGTTTCAATATTTTCAAATGAGGCTCTTTGGGGAATTTATTTTTAGCAAAAATAAAAAAAACGGTAATTTTGTTTACTTGTCGAGCAATATTTTTTTCATAGGGATATACATTGGATCCTTGCTAAAAACTTCTGTGGTAAAACTGCCGCTTCTTTGCGATTTAAAGTCAAAGAGTAAGCTCCTTCACTAGGGATTTCCAGTAGAAATGATCAATGTCTGCTATAAAGAGAATCGATGCTCAAATAATTATGTAGGTCTAACCTTTAATTAGATAAGAATTACGTAGCTATCTGATATTCAAATGCTTATAAAAAACGGGGCACAATATTCTGATCCGATTCGGCTGGCAGCCCCGACTTTGAAAAAAGAATTTTGTTCAAAATTTTCATTCCTGGAAAATAATAATTTTTTATTTTCCATATCCACCTATTTAGCTCGCTATAAGCACACATTTTTCAAACCAGTCGCAGAGAAAGTATTAAAAATGAATTACAAAAGCTAAAATCGAAAAACGAATGAAGTTACAGATTCCCAAAATTTTGAAATAGCCAAAGGAATGAGAAGGAAGAATTTTTTTTAAAAAGCTTTAGAGAAACCTGACACATCTGGTTTGGCTGTAAGTACTGTTTAAACAACGATCTCGCCATTAAGCTAGTTTCTAATTGTTTCTTAAAAATACCAAACATCCGCATTCGCCGATGTTAGCTTTTAGATATTCGCATCCGCGGATGTCTGAAATTCCACATTCGCAACATCCCTAATACATACATATGTTTGTATATAAAAATAGAAAAGAATTTATGCATATATTCATATATACACTAAGCGAAATAATTATACCGGACAACCAAAAATTTTTCTTCAATATGTACTAATATATGGTTCACCCAAACGAAATATGTATACCGGACAAAACTCAAATATTCAAGTTCTATAAATTAAAGAATATCTATTAATTTTAGTAATGAGTCTTTTCTCCTTTCTTACTAATTACCTCCATTACACGCCTGTTCATGGAGCTAACTAGGGTCTGAAGAAGAGAAATATCACTTTTTTGCCATTCTTCTTGGATGGCTGGTTTTAGTTGTGATAGCGTGTCAAATTGGCGTCCATTGCTATACACTCTTTTAGATAATATAGCCCACAAGTTTTTTATGGGGTTCAGATCAAGACTTACCGCAGGCCAGTCAAGAGTCGAAATATTTTTTGATGCTAAAAATTATTTGTCTCTCTGGATGCATGGCTTGCCGCGTTGTCTTGCTGAAATATCCAATCTGAACCCAATAGATCATCCCCAAAACGTTGTCTAAGAGATTGCAATAGTGTTTTGAATTTTGTGGTTTACAAAGCATATTGGGGACTGTCCACAATGTCCAAAGGCTGCCCATACCATTAAAGAGCCTCCCTTAATGTTCCCAGCGTGCCGGGTCTCGCGGTTTCGACGAACCTCCCTCCAATATTTTTAACCTCCATAGGGACCATCCATGTTGAATTTCTTCTCATCGCTGAAGATGACGGATTGCCACTGAATTTCCCAAAATTTGTATTTCTCGGCGAACGCTAACCTAGCAAATTTATTACGTGGTATTTTATAGGCGAGGTTGTGGCAATCTTTTTTGGTATTTCAACGACTTTTCCTGACCTAAAAGTTGTTGAAGGCGCCTGGTGGAAATAGGAAGACTCAATTGCTGTCGTATTTCCGTTGGACTAATCATTTTGTTGACCGCTAGCCGTTTTATTTGCCTTTTTTGTCGTTCGTCAATTTTAGATGGGCGGCCAGAACGTTTGATTTTCCTATAATTTTCTGGATTTAGAAGGTAGTTATTGACGGTACATTTATTGCGATTTATTTTTGTAGCAGTCTGCCTGATGGAAAATCCTTTCAGCCTTAAATTTAGTATTTCCGTTCGCTCCTCCTCAGATAAAGAGGTTCCTCATGGCATTCCTCGGTTTGTCACTAAAAGTTTTTAATTACTCTTTTAAATATGTAGATTATAAAGCTTTTAATTTTACTTGACACATCTTTCATGCATATAAATTTATCAATTTACCTCTTTTTAAATAAGTTCCACACGTGTCTGGTATATTTATTTCGCACTGCGCAATAAAGCATATACTAAAAAGGGCGCAAGTTTGACATATAACTCGCAGATCATAGTTTTATGAATACAGTTATTTTTCGTTGAGTAAAGCGGTTGCATGAATTAGCAATTTCAATTTCTTTTATTTTATATAACTGGAGAATTGTTCAAAAATCATGGAGTACTCGCTGTCCGGTATAATTATTTCGCTTAGTGCATATATACGTATATATGTATACTAGCAGACCCGGCGAACTTCGTCCCGCCCAAAATTTTTATATATTTTATTGAAACTTTTTGGTCCAACATTTTTACCAACAATTCACGTTTACGATTTTCATTGGCATATTTGTCTGCTAAGATTAAGGATTGGTGGTCATTTGCCGCTTTAAATAACCTAAGGAAAGTGTTATATCCGTTCTTGAAATTCTCCAGTTGTGCGGCATTTCATAGCACGGTTATTCGCAAAGCGAAATAAATTCTTTCCTCTTCACTCCCTGGCGGCAACAATGACCCGGTTCTATAGTGAATGTCCTAGAAGCTTTACAGTATAGTAGGTGGCAATTTCAAAATGGGTGCGAATCATTGTTCTACAGAAATGCAATATACATATACTTATTTCAGACGAAATACCTTAAAAGTTTGAACGCATAATAAAATTGGAAAATCACATCCATTGGGCCAATTGCAACGCAGGAGCGTTCGATATACTCAATGGTGCAACAGGTCGATTTAATCTGACCTTCTCGGCCCCTTTTCTCACTTGATTATTTTTAGTAATAGCTCGACTTCAGCACCACTTGGCAGCACGTTTTTGCAATAGTATTGCATACATATTTAAAACATTTGCCAAATCGGATCATAAATAAGATTTTTAGTAATAATTCAACTACAGCGCCAACTGTCGGATTAAATTGTGAAACTAAACCATCCAGAGACCCACTCAAATACACAAAAAGTTTCGTTAAAATCCGTACAACCATTTAGGAGGATTTCACTCACAAACACACCTACAGAAGAATAAAAAAATGCATTCAAAGATAGCTAAAGGTCGGTAGGTTTGTAGGCCTCGCACCCCTTTTCAAATAGCCCAAATTTTCTCCATAAGTATGGGCTTGATTTCAACTATATACATATCTCCATACGAAGTTCCAGTACTGTACCATGAATACTTTCAGAAATATGCAGTATAAAAATTCGATTTATATGGGAGGTGCCACGCCCCCCTATCCAACAGCTGCCCTATTTCTTCATGAGTATGCGATTGATTTCGTATATCTCCATACCAAGTTCCAGAACTCTACCATGAACACTTCCAAAGATAGGCAGTATGAAAAATTCGGTTTGTATGGGAGATGTCACACCCCTTTTTACAATAGCTAAAATTTTTCTCCAAGGGTATGCGATTGATTTCGTATATCTCCATACCAATTTCCAAAACTCTACCATGCACACTGTTTGCCACGCCCCCTTTACATATAGATTTTTTTCAGCCTAAAACCATCCTTGGGACACGTGCGGCAAGTGGCAGTTTCAAAAAAATCGGTTCAGCCGCTCTCGAGCCTTGCGAAAACTAACAAACGGCTTTCGAAATATATATTAGTTGAGATATATTATATATAATTATATTTTGACAGTATCCGTTGTTTCTGATTGGCGCAAAAAAATCTTGCCTAGTGACGAATTCGCCCCTTGATGTGGTCATTACTTAAAGCTATTTATATTCGAAATTGCATGAAAATTGGAAAACAGGAATCTATAAGCTTATCCAGGCAAAAAGCTACCTACGTACCGAATTTTAAGCAAATCGGACCATAAATACGATTTCTTCGAACAGATCGGTCCCTGGTCCAGTTCTCGGACAAAATGGATCATATATGCTAATATATGCTAAAAAGCTATCCACGTACCGAATTTTAAGCAAATCGGACCGTAAATACGATTTTTTCGAATAGATCAGTCCCTGGTCCACTTCTCGGAAAAAATGGACCATATATCCTAACATATGCTAAAAAACTACTTACGTACCGAATTTTAAGCAAATCGGACCATAAATGCGATTTTTTGGAATAGATCGGTCCCTGGTCCACTTCTCGGAAAAAATTTATCACATATGCTAATACATGCTAAAAAGCTACCTGCGCACCGAATTTTAAGCAAATCCGACCGTAAATTCGATTTTTTCGAATAGATCGGTCCTTGGACTACTTCCCGGAAAAAATGGGTCATATATGCGAAAAAGCTACTTACGTACTAAATTTTAAGCAAATCGGACTATAATAAGATTTTTTCGAATAGACCGGTCCCTGGTCCACGTACCCGAAAAAAAGTAAAAAATTTTTAGCCTAAAACATGGTGGTTACCGAAAACTATTTGTATACAAAATTTCATGAAAATCGGACCAGCCGTTCGCGAGATTACCTGTTACAAAAAAAAGGGACTTCTCTTTATATAATTAGTATAGAAGTATAGATATTTAATTAGTATTTACTACATAGTACGTACTTGTTTTGCATTTTATTTTTATTAATAAGAAAAATATTGAATGTGCAAACGAACATACATATTTGTACAGTTGGTTTGAAAGCAAACTCGAAAGAAATGAACAAAGTTCTTCAAATTCCAATAAATTTTTTGTTGAGTAAACAGTAATTACTCAGGATCTGATTAACCAGAATCTGAATAATCAAATTATTTGATTAATCAGGATTATGATTAATTAAAAAACTGATTAACCGATTAATCGCACATCCCTAAATAAAACTGTTTTCCTTTTCCTATCGTACATACCACCTAATTCTAACTCCTTAATTTACGAACGTCACATAAATAACATTGAGTACATAACAAGCGGCATCACCGGTAATAGCCAGGTTATTGTCATAGAGGATTTCAATCTACCAGGCATCGTCTGGTCTACTGCGGACCACAAACTGACGCCTTTCAATATTAAATCCGATACTGAATCATCAGTCACTAGCTTTTTCACATCCAACAATTTTGAACAAATAAATAGCTTTTATAATGATAATGATAAAACACTAGGTCTTGTATTTACTACTACTGATCTTAGATCTAACTGTGAATTGAACCTGGCACCGATTTCTCAAAACAGCATACATCACAAAGCTTTAACAATTTCATTTAAATTTTACAGTTTTGATAATCTATGTGCCTACTCTTCGCCCTCTTTTTACTTCAAAAAAGCTAATTTTGATGCAATAAACTCGGAACTAATCTCAATTGACTGGAACTAACACCAATAATAATGTCAGCCTTGAAATCCAACGGAGAATCACTC
>NW_023458557.1:1008469-1013460 GCF_013731165.1 Rhagoletis pomonella | reverse complement strand
AAATCGCTTAGGCGGTTACAGCGCCAAATAAGAAGAAGAAGAAGAGAGTTTTTAAATTAAAGCGAGAGAGTACGAATTTGTGGGCACAATGCTACAAAAAATAATGAAGTACAAATACGTGGCCATGTTATTTTCAGGTAGGTTTTGTCCAGTGAAGCAAGATCTAAATACGAAATTTTTGCCAAACAGATACACTGCTGCGACATAATATCACGGTTTGCTATCACACCTCATATGGTATCGTGTGTCGTATTGCTCTAATGTGCACTGAGTGCATGTCAATGTCGCGTATCGTATCGCATATCGTATCGCTCTAATATGCACCGCGCCTAATACAAAAAATGGTGGTCTTTAAATATAAACAACCTTTAATTTCATGTTGTGCATTTTTAATTTTCATTAAATTAAAGATGTTTGAGGATTAACTGAATTTTCATGTTTCAGAGAACGTGGTTGGTGGTAATATTTATATTGTCTTATACGTTAGAATAGGGATGCCCAAATCAGCACATATGTGTCGCGGGCGACTGCGCGTGCAAAGCTTTGCACAGCGGTGCTGGGCAAGCGCGGAAGCAAAAAGTTATCGGAAGGGGAAAACGAAGTCAACAGAATAGTTAGATTGTATGTGTGACAGTGATGGAAAATGAGTGTGCATTGTGCCATTTTCGGCCCTTTCGGAAGCAGCCGGCACCTTCAGCACAATCGTTTGATTTTCGGCACTATTTTTGCGTAACTCAATGCAACTAAAAAATATTTCTTTCGGATTCGCAATTAAAAATATTTTTTTTACACTTAATCGTATGTGCTTAAACTGATAAATGATATAAACATATAAACGCAAGCAGAAGAATCTCACTTCCACATTCTGCATATGCGCTTAACATTTTTGTTTAAACAAATTTGTCGAAATTTCATCTCTAAAGCAAATATCAAATATCATTTAATATATGCTTTAGATTTAAATAATAATTTTTAGTGGTGGGCGAGTCCGAGATGTTTAAATGATCGAGATAGTACATTCAATTCGCGTAGATTTTTGAGAACTTTTTTCGTTGAAGGTGTTGCACTTTTTTTCCATACTGAAATTTGTGTACATCATCATCTAAGAAAAACTACAAAATAAAGCTTAATTTATAATATTGGAATAAAAAACAACAACGCTACACGCGCATTCATCCATATAACATAAAATGCGAACGTTCGTTATATGGAAGAAAGTGCGCAACACCGCAAACAGAAAAATTCAAAAAATCAATGGTATTTTCTAGACACTTGCACCTTATTATAGATACTAGAATGAATGGGCTAAAAAATTGTTAACCCAAAACATGTCTACAAATTCTGAACAAAAACTGTGAAAATTTGATGAAACTTTGTTGATTTTTTTCAAGTTATTCAAAAATTATTTAAAAATTTCAAAATTATTTAAAAAAATAAAATAAATACCGGGTGACCGTGTAATTTTGTCAAAGATGAAGACAATGATGATACATAAAACATTAATACACTATATAGGTCAGTTCATATTAATGAACATAAAATGAGATCACTATTGATAAAATGGGAATCCTCAAGGGAAATTTATAATTTCAACGCATGGAATTTTCATACATTTTTTTACTTTCAACCCCCGAATTGCTCAATTACTTCTATTTCTGCAGGATCACCATTAGGTAAATTTCCAAAGATTTTTCAAAATAAATAGCGATGAGGGATATTTCACCCGCCGGTGATAAGAAATCGCAATCACCATAACGCACGTTACTAATATTACTGTTCACAATCACGTTTACATTCAAAATTACAATTCATAATTTCGTTTTGTAGCAAATATGAAATATAGGTATATCCATTTACTTAAATGTAAACGGATTAGGAATCAAAGTGCTAGAAGAGATTTGAGCGTTTGGCACAAAAAGTATCTTTGATGTTCAAATTGTACTTAAAATCGGCAAATTGTACTTTTGTACATTTTAAAATTAATTGTAATTAAAAAAGTACAATTGTACTTAAAATATCAACACTGTTTCACTGGCGCAGTACTTGCTGCAGCGATGCCAGATTTGAGCGTACCCAATTTTTTACCGATAATAACTCATGCGAGGATTTGGGTATTGGGCATTTTACAATGCGAAAGACCCACTGGCGCCGAGTCGTTGAAGAACTCTTGGAAAATAAACGTAAAAGACGGTAATCTTAATGGCGATGCTAGCAAGTCAATACTCGTATAAAGTTTCATAAAAAAATTCCTTGTGGTTTAAAGAATATAGGAAATGGTACATTTTACTAAAGCCAGCCTCCCGACATAAGCTACTATTTCATACGAACACAAATATATTCGTCTACAAATAATGTTGATTATTGTCCTAAGATACGTTTGTGAATCTTACCAGTGTTCTATGTAAGAACCAAAAATCAATCCCCTCGCCTATTAGAACTTTTGCTTTAAAAGAAAAATATACATAGCGCATTTACTCAATACTTGGTGTGGCATCACTGTTTGAGCATTGATGTGCTCAGCTCACTGTTGCCAAGGAAGTGCATTTTGCACTAAACTTAGTGCTTTTGGGAAACCAAAAAGCCAAAATAATTGGAATTCAATGTTTGGTGCGTTATTTAGTGATGCTTTTTTAATTTAAGCACACTGAATGCATAGGTACATATGTATGTATGTATACACTATACACTAATATTCTACATTAAGATGGAATTCATTTACTGAATAAAATGTGAGGAATAGGTAAACTAAATATGTTTTACGTTGTTATAAATGTATACAAATCAATTTATTAATAAAAACGTGAGGAAATGGATATGTATATACACTTTTTACTGAATCAAAAAAATTATTAAACATGATAATAAAAACTTGGCGCTTTTGTTTTGGAAAAATTGGCTTTTTCTGGTGGCCTGATGCCACACTGGCTCAGTTGTCGCAAAAGTACACATACACACACGCATTTTTACTTGAAAATAAGTGTGTAGTGGTTAATATGTATACGATGCCATCTCCGTACAGCTCACTTCCCCTCGCCCAGCACGCTCGCGTGCAGGCAGTTTGCCCGCGACGTCGACTGCGTGCACCTCTGCTGTGCATCCCTACGTTAGAATATGTATTAGAGGTATACGCCGCCGAGCCACGCCGCCGCCGTTTTTTGTCATTCCTCACGCGCCGCCGCCGAGTTACAAAAATATCGGCGCGGCGGCGGCGTTCGGCGTCTAAGGAATTTTGTACAAAATTTTCATGATGTATGTATGAATACATCGTTTGAAGGAACTAAATACTACTTGTATAAAACCACAATTTTACGAAATGAAAATTAAATTTTTAAATTAGTTTTTCTGCATAATTTGGACCACTGGACAAGAAAATGTCTCCTTTATTTTTGCAAAAATAGCGTAACTCAGGAAAAACATAGGTAACATATTTTTCGACGAAAGCGTTTATTACAGTTAAATTGTGGTCGAATACTGGTAATCTAACGATTTTTTCCCGCAGTAGACAATTCTGTTCAATACTACAACAATACTACTTCTTTATACACCTACTACAAGAACAACAAAGTAATAACACATCAAAAACTTTAACGCCAATATCTCTGAAAGCAGTTTTAATAGAAGCGGTCTCTTTGCATCTAACTCCTCGATTATTGGAGATAAAACAATGATAATATTTTAATATTTTAAACAAACTCATTTTTTGCTAATATTTACATTCGTAAGTTATTTTATTCTGGGGTCCCACATACGTATACAAGTACTAGGTGGTTGTGTGAAAATTACGTTAGCATTCCTTAGTGATTGCCTAAACACAGGAAAGTTTTGCTCCCTCGCATCGCAATATTTTCTACACAGGGTTAAAGTTCCCCCTTCATGGTAAACATTAGTATTATTTTTCATTACATTCGGTTCTCCTTAGAAAAATTTGGCGCTTCATATTTTGGTGGAAATTTTAACCATCTATAAGCCATTGTTTTCAACAGTGGGTCAAAAAGGCCCGTTCTGGTTCGAGTTGATGGGTTAAACTTTTGGAAAAAAAGTAGACCAAACTTGTTTTCAATATGTAATCCGCAAAAAATCGTAAGAACTCCGTAATTTAACATAACGGTTGATAAGATTATTGCGAAAATTTATTGAGAGCGACATCAATTACACCAATAATTAAACTTCTAAAATTTTTTTATTTGTTTAAATTTAAATAGTACATACGGATCTATAGAGAATATAGAGATCCGTGTATGTATGTATGTATATACCTCAGACCTTCTTCTGTTCGCCCATCATCAGCGCCATACACTCAACATTGTAATTCAAGTGGAAGTAACAAGATTTAAATTCAAAACTAATTCAATAATGAAATAAATAGAATTATAATAATAGAATAATTGGCATGGGGAATGCCTAACGCTGATGAGTTGAAATGATAAGATTAGTAGCCTCATGGCTCTTTGAAATCTACCTTATGAGCAGTAGCGCCGGCGTTTCCAAACGCGCCGGCGTCGCCGCCGCCGCCGAATAATTTGGAAGTTGACCACGCCGCCGCCACAAAGACTGTCGGCGTAAACCTCTAATATGTAGGTCCCAGATATAATCAAAAATCTTCGAAACCTGCGAAAACAATTTTTCCCTTTGGTTTCGTTTTCTGCGATTTGGGCCATATGCTGTTAAATAAATACAATTTTTGATGTGTATACACCTTTGGTTTCGGTAGGGGTTAAATTTGCGAAGCTGTAACGCATCTCCCAGCATAAAATTTTGAAGTGCTTCGCTTTTGTATTTCAGCATAAAATTTTTATTTTCATTAGAAGCACCCGGTGTTTGTTTGCCAAATAATTGTATACATTTAGGCATATGCATAGCAAGAGGAAATGCGCTAAAATTGATTACTACTTCCGATTATTTAAACTCCGCACGTGCATACGGCTTTGTACCTATTGTATGTACATAAATATGTATGGACTCATTTGTTGCAACTGGGCATGAATCACGTA
>NW_023458557.1:977724-1008369 GCF_013731165.1 Rhagoletis pomonella | reverse complement strand
TACGTGATTCATGCCCAGTTGCAACAAATGAGTCCATACATATTTATCTACATGCATAGGTACAAAGCCGTATGCACGTGCGGAGTTTAAATAATCGGAAGTAGTAATCAATTTTAGCGCATTTCCTCTTGCTATGCATATGCCTAAATGTATGCAATTATTTGGCAAAAAAACACCGGGTGCTTCTAATGAAAATAAAAATTTTATGCTGAAATACACATGCTAAGCCCTTCAAAATTTTATGCTGGGAGATGCGTTACAGCTTCGCAAATTTTACCCCTACCGAAACGAAAGATGTATATACATCAAAAGTATTCTGTACTTTCGATACTTGGTACCGAAACATTGGAATTCCTAATAAGAATCCACAATACCCACAAATATGGAAAACAAGCTGTTTAGTGATCATTGAAGTCATTAATCTATGGTTAAAGAAATCCATTTATCCACATTGTTTGGATCTCAATGTTCTAGTCACTGGATTAATATCTGCCTCTGCAACAACCACAATGGAAATCATAATAATATTCCCAATTTACAATGTAGCCACAACAACTGGTAAGATTGTGATAACTGGCTGAGTCAGTGGGATCGTCGGTTCGATTCCTACTGAAAGAAGTCTGATGAGCAAATGTGGTGATTTCCGAAATAGCTATCCCTTCTACCATTGTTTTCAAATTATTGTTGCTTTTCACAATAAGTTTTTTATTAAGAACGACCTCAAGCTCAATAAAAATTGTTGAATATAATTGCTATAAGGCTATAAAATAACAAAAACAAATAACTTAAGGACGAGCACACCTAAAAGTTAAACATTCTAAAAATATAATTATTTTCAAAAACCAACAAAACCAACAACCACATGATCAAGTGTAAATTGCAGCGGAATAGCTGCGCTAGATTATGTTGGCTTAGCAAATGAAAAAGTGGGAAAAAAGCAACGACAATTTACAAGGCGCACTGAGCACAGTGCGTAGGCAACTGCCTGAGTTAGTGGGATCGTCGGTTCGAATCCTACTGAAAGAAGTCTGATGAGGAAATGTGGTGATTTCCGAAATAGCTATCCCTTCTACCATTTTTTCAAATTATTGTCGCTTTTCCACAATAAGTTTTTCATTAAAAACGGCCCCAAGCTCAATAAAAATTCTTGAATATAGTTGTTATAAGGCCATAAAATAAGAAAAACAAATTACTTAAGGACGAGCACACCTAAAAGTTAAACATTCTAAAAATAGAATTATTAACAAAAATCAATAAAACCAACAATCATATGATCAAGTGTAAATTGCAGCGGAATATCTGCGCTTGATTGTGTTGGCTTAGCAAATGAAAAATTGGGAAAAAAGCAAAGATAACTTACAAGGCGAACTTAGCACTGTGCGTAGGCAACTGTCTGAGTGAGTGGGATCGTCAGTTCGAATCCTACTGAAAGAAGTCTGATGAGGAAATGTTGTGATTTCCGAAAGAGCTATCACTTCTACCATTTTTTCAAATTATTGTTGGTTTTCCACAATAAGTTTTTCATTAAAAACGGCCTCAAGCTCAATAAAAATTGTTGAATATAATTGTTATCAGGCCATAAAATAACAAAAACAAATAACTTGAGGACGAGCACACCAGAAGTTAAACATTGTAAAAATAGAATTATTGTCAAAAACCAACAAAACCAGCAACCACATGATCAAGTGTAAATCGCAGCGGAATAGCTGCACTAGATTGAGTTGGCTTAACAAATGAAAAAGTGGGAAAAAAGTACCGATAATTTACAAGGCGAACTTAACACAGTGCGTAGGCAACTGGCTGAGTCAGTGGGCTCGTCGGTTCGTATCCTACTGAAAGAAGTCTGATGAGGAAATGTGGTGATTTCCGAAAGAGCTATCACTTTACCACTTTTTCAAATTATTGTTGGTTTTCCACAATAAGTTTTTCATTAAAAACGGCCTCAAGCTCAATAAAAATTGTTGAATATAATTGTTATAAGGCCATAAAATAACAAAAACAAATAACTTGAGGACGAGCACACCTAAAAGTTAAACATTCTAAAAATAGAATTATTAGCAAAAACCAACAATACCAACAACCACATGATCAAGTGAATTGCCACGGAATAGCTGCGCTTGATTGTGTTGGCTTAACAAATGAAAAAGTGGGAAAAAAGCAACGATAATTTACAAGGCGAACTTAACACTGTGCGTAGGCAACTGCCTGAGTTAGTGGGATCGTCGGTTCGAATCCTACTGAAAGAAGTCTACAATTTTTTCAAATTATTCTAGCTTTTCCACAATACGTTTTTTATTAAAAACGGCCTCAAGCTCAAAAAAATTGTTTATAATTTTTTGTATAAAAGTTTAGCACTTTACACAATCAGCACCACATAAATCAAACATAATAAAACAAACTTCAAACTGCGTACAAAATTTATTAAAATTAAACAAACTTTAACAATTACACTCAAAACTTTTAAACTTTTTATGCAGTTGTATAGCCCATTAAATTTTAGTAGGTTAAAGTGCAAATTTCAAGAAGCTAGAAAATTACGTTGGTTTTTAATTAAACATTATGCTCGCCAATTACTTTTATATGGAGGAAAATGCTATGGCCCGTCAGCAGAAAAAAATTGTTAAAAATCGACGCGATGTTTTAGCATTTTAAAATTTGCAGTTTAACTTACTAAAATATAATGGGCTATAAACTGTATACCTAAAATTATTCTAAAAGGTTTTAATAAAAAGTTTAAAATTTGTAGGTTTAATTGTTAGTTTTATAATTTTTGTTAAAAGGTTGAAATGTGGATTAATGTGGTGGTGGTTATGTAATGTGCTAGACTTTTATAAAAAAAATGATAAACACTAAATATACAAAATAGAAGTAATCTAAACTGGTCAAAATGTGACTAAACTTAATCAGCTGACCACAAGTGTATATATAATGAAAAAGGTTTAATGTATCGAATCGGTTCCGGGTTCCGAAAAGAAAGTATTGGATACCGAGTGAAAAAATCCTTAAGCGTTTTTAAGAAATCAGTTTGCTTAAACTTTGTGGTTGTCAGGGAGTGCGCGATAGCAACAACAAATGCCTATTTCCTCGTATTAAATAACGAACGATGCGCGCTTTCTCAATGATACTTTACAAGTGATTTATTTCTTTGCAATTTCATCTCACTTAGCCTACGACTTAAAACTAACGGCTTAGGGTAGTTGTTAATATGTACATGAATAAGAAGTATATGAGTTCAACGTCTTAAAGGTAGAGATTAGGTACGATAATAATGTAAGTATGCATGTATTGATATGTAAATAAGGAAAGTATAGAGTAAATAGGTAGTTGAATATAAATCGGGTAAGTATATGTGTGAGAGGTAAGTATGTTAGACAATAGGTTTAATTCGTAAATGAGGTAAATATAATTAATTTAATTTCGCAATATATTTATATTTATATAACTAATTTTTAATTAGAAATTCAAAAACTATAAAATCTGGCGCAACACCGAGTATTGGGTACCGACAATTCAGCACATCACTACCAGAAATGGTTTTTCAAAGGTAGGGAGAGAGTTGTCGGTGCTGACCGAAAAATTTAAGCATTATGAAAATGTGTTTAAATCTTTAAATGCTTAGACATCGTACAATCTATTAAGGATATTCGTGTGCCAAAACGTAAGCGCCTTCATAGTCCGCCTAATGAAAGGATAATCGTTCCACGCCAGAACCATCTTCCGACTGACTTAATTAGCCTTTCTTCCCCATGCGCACAGACATCGGAGTCATCATCCCCAAAAGAACGTGCTTCCGCTTCTAATAATAAAGTGCCTCAAGTATCTTCCCCTTCTCCCGTTGAAGTTGTGGCATCTCCATATAATTCTCCAATGCTTACTTTACCCTCAATTAGTAACTCAGTTACTAAACCCGTTCCGCCAGTAATCGAGTCTAATACTAGGAGACCGGTTGTGATTCCACCAAAGAAGTCTATGTTTGTCTCTAGATTTTCAAGCGATAGTTCCGAACACAATATATAGTTTTTAAGGCATCCAATCCCGAACCATTTCGTGGTCTTAAATTGGTAATCCCGGGATCCCGGGATATTTCGGAATATTATTACCATTAATTAAAATATGCTAACAAACTAGTTTTCTAGTGATTTATTTTGGAACGAATTTCCGGCATCCCTTGTCAAGTTTGGTTTGCAGACAAACCGGTTTCGGCATTGTGCCCTCTTCAGTGTCATTTTTCGTTCTCGTTTTGTAGTTTTGCGTTAGTGCGAATACTAGAAATAAAAATAATTTTGTGTTTTTAAGCAAAGAACTATAAATGTACCCGTATTTATTTTATATCAGTTTAAAAAGCTAACTAAAAACTGAATAAACTAAAAACTATGGAATCGAAATTCATTCAAATTGCAGTCGCAGTCATTTTTACAAGAAGTAAAAAATAAGACATCATAGATAGTAAAAACACTCATATGTCCAAATGGATCTCTTTTTTATAAAACAATCACATTTCTGGATAGTATATTTCAGGACGAATGGATAAGGATTGAGCGAAGAGCTTTTGTGAGAAAATCCAATTTTTGGCAGCAAATGTCACGGGGCTTTGCAGAATGACGATACGCGGTTTTGTACTTTAAAAGACGATATATACATATGTGTAGTAATATTAGTATACCACAACATATTTATACTTATGTATATATACAAGTCGGACGGATTTCGTAAAAGAAAAATTATGTCATGTCTCCTATTCGCTTCAAATTTGTTTATGAGTTCTATACATGAAATAAGCTAACACGTGTTCAAGGATTTTTTTTTCTTTTTTTCTTCGGAGATATGATCTGTTAAAGTTCGATTTTTTTCGTGATTCTGACCATTCATGCACTTTTACAATTCGTTATATATAGAACAATAGACTTCGCCCAAATCAGTTTTTGCTATTTAACAAATGACTATAAGTGACCATCAAGTCTGCACGAATGATATTTTTAAAGGGATAGTAGACGAGAGTTCTAGCTTTACCGCCCTATTCCCACACCACTGACAAAACTCAGCGGCTGACTATTGCCTTTACTACTGCGCCTAATACTATGCCGCAAATTTATTTTAAGCTGTCGTATGACAATTGTCAGTTTTATTGTTATGACCCACTGAGTAAGTGACAACGGCGAAACAATGTTTATATTGCGTTTTAGGCGCAGTAATTGTGACAATAGTCATATGATGAATTTTGTCAGTGTTGTGGGAATAGGGCGGTTAATTTAAGCCTAAATGGAAGGTTCTATCCCCTTTTGTTTTTTTGCTAGGGCTTCTCAAATATTGTGAAAAACGCGATTTTTAGATATCTTAACCACGTTTTTCTCAAAATCTAAAGCCGATGGAAAATTTGTAATTACACATTCGTAATCAGCACAAAAAATTCGATCGAAAACAGCTTTGATACTTTAGGAAACCAAATTTTTTCCAATTTTTGTTGGCCTGTGTAATATTTGCATTAGTAAGATTTATCACAGAAAAAAAGCGCCCGACGGATTTTGCTCTTTTTTTTTGGAAAATGTGAGGTCCCCCGAAATAGGAGCAACAGGAATCGGCGAAGGGAAGCCACTTGAGGGTTGAAATTGTTTCCAGGGTACCGTGTATTTTGTGAGAGTAACAATGAAGTCTCTACGATGAACAGAACCCGAGATATAACAGTTTGAAGAAGTACATGATTATTTAGTAAAAATCACAAAAAAATCCAAAATTTTACAGATCATATACCAGAAGAAAAGAGGAAAAATGCGAAGACAATCGAAATTTTGACACCAAATTTTTTGTCCGAGATGAAAAAGAATGTATATATTTACGTTATCACAGCGCACGGCAGTGCGCGCGAGTGACGAAAGCAGCCACAGTAGCATGCTGAAATTACTCACTTATATCACAGCGCACGGCAGTGCGCGCGAGTGACGAAAGCAGCCACAGTAGCATGCTGAAATGACTCGTTTATATGTACACGAGATTTGGAAGTTTTTATCCAGACGTCCAATCGACATGTTTGAGATATCGTTAAGAAGGTCTTGCAGAGTGTGTCCAGAAAATTAATCCAAGCTTCATAAACGATTAACCGGATTCTTAAAAATTAGGCTAAAGTGTTGCGAAACAAAAAACGTCTTTTGGCTTTTGCCGGTTTAAGGGGGTATGTGGGTACACCCAACATATTTAGTATTTTTTTATAGGCCAAGACCTTTTAAACGATACCTTAAATATTACGCTCCGGCTACCAGTTGGAAAGATATAGAGGTAAATGTTTTTTGGTTCGTGTCTCCACTACGAGATGCTTTGGTATGTATGTGGCGTCTGTACGTACCTTCATTTAATTTCTTTCAAACTTGCAGGAATTAAAGAACAAAAAAAACTATGAAGATTTTGTTCCAGGATGTTTTGATTTGTATGCCTTTGTGGGCGTGGCTGCTGCCTGAAATTCGAAAAAATGCAATTTTTAAACTACCACTGACGCCACACTACTCAGTCCATGTTATTGACGTGGATATCAGTAGAAAGGTCCTCATAAAATATAAATATGTCATAACGTTATCGCCTGAAAACTAAAAATCGGGCTGCTTTTCGGAATTTTCTCAAAAACTGGTCAGTCGATTTTATTCTAAGTTTCCACAAGTCTAGCCCAAAACCTTAGCTTTCATTTGATATAAACCTTACATCTGGGAAAACTCTTATTGTGGATCGCTCCAAAAAGGGTCAAATGGTTAAACATTAACATATCCGTCTAATTTGGTTACTTTAAGATATAAAGATAACATACCCAGTTCCCCGAAAAAAATTGCCCATTCCCCGGTTGCCACTTAAACCGAAATTCCCTGCAAATCGGGGAATTTCCCGCAAGTTGACATGTTGAAGGATGCAGCTGTGCTAATCACTTCGTACATGTCTTGGAAGCCACAATTTATGTGTATTTTAGAGTTTTTTTCACATGCAGAAATTGTAACGTTTTTCCCCATTTTGATTGCAGGTATGTACACAGTATTTAACTATGCTACATGGGTTTATCAGCCGCACTTAACCAACCTGGAAAGACGCGTACAATATTACCTACAGTTGTACATAAATAAGTATGTATGAATGCATTTAGTTCACCCAATGTGCCGCTACTACTTACATACATATGTATTTATTTATTTATTTATTTATTTAGAAAGTATCCAAGCAACAACGATTGGTTATATTTCAGCTTATGATACATTAGTAAGTGAAAAGTAAATAAGATTTGATTACATAGTAAAAGCTTATAACTAAAACTTTATAAGTTTAAGGTTTTAGGAAAAGCAGGGTTGGAATCATATGAAATAGTAGGTAAAAGATAGAAGACCACAGATAGAGCCCAGAGATACATATTGGCACATCTCATTCGGCATATATTTTGTGTAATTCTCTTTTGAAATGCAATGGGTTTTGAATATTTCGTGTCTTGACGTCAAGACTGTTCCAAAGACGGACTGCGAAGACAAAAAACTGACGTTCAGATATTCACGAGTTAAATTTTGTGTGTAGGAGTTGATGCGATCTAGCTGATCAAGTATATAGCACTCTGTTCTTTAAATTAGACGGTTCGTTTGTGGCAAGAATTTGGTGAAGCATTGTAAGACACTTAAATTTTAATAAGTTATCAAAAGACATTGAGCTCACTTTGAAGGCATAGTGTGTAATGTGATCATGACGCTTTATACCGTATATGTATCTTGCGCTGTTGATGCCTAGGTTTTTTGTAGAGTCTACATAATGTATTACGGAATTATTCAATACCACTTTATCGTACCGGTCAAGAGGAAATTATTTCTTATAGATGGCAATACACTGTGATTTACTTGGGTTGAGCACCAAGCCATTTCTTTCAGCCCATTCATTTACATGACTTAAGGCGTTGCTTAGATTTTGAATGCATATATTAATTGAGTCGAACGGGCAACTTAGATACAACTGGATGTCGTCAGCATAAACATGTATATCGTAATGTTGTAATACTTTGGGGAGGTCGTTAATGTACAGGACGAATTATAAAGGACCAAGTACCGACCCTTGAAGAACACCTTTAACCACATGCAAAAATCGCCACAATGCATTATCAACACTAACTGCTTGCGATCGGTCCGATAGATAGAACTTAACCAGGCTTAGCGCTGAGGGTGTAAAATTAAACAAGTGTTTTAATTTTAGATGGAGAAGATTGTGATCAACACTATGAAAAGCTTTATAGTGATCAAGAAGAGTAAGAAAAAATACGTGGTTTTTGTCCATGTTTTGCCTGATATCATCTGTGACATTCAAAAGTGCAGTAATGCAACTTCTGTTTGACCTAAATCCGGATTGGTATTCATTAAGCAGAGAATTTTTCCTGAGGAAAGAGTTTATTTGACGATGCATTATGTGCTCTAGAGCCTTGGACAGGTAAGGCAGAATCGTGATCGGCTCTTTTCCAGCTGGTAGGAAATACAGCTGTGGTTATGATGGTATTCATAGCGTAAGTAATGTAAGGTACGGTTTTAGGAAGTATACATTTAAGAAATTTAGGGTGAATACCATCAAAACCAACGGAATTAGATTTTATCGCAAGCATTGACTGTACCACGTCACAATCGTCCACACAATCAAAACGAAGAAACACTCTTCGAGCGCACGTTGTAGGCATCATAGCATATATTGCTTGTGGGTACATCTAAGAACTTGGTATTTACCTCATTTGCGTCTATAGACTCGGAGCATAGCTTATTTTTGCTGATTAATCCTATTTCACGGATACGTTTCCACGCTTGCTTGGAACCGAATGCTACGCTGAAACTGTGCTCATTGTATTGAACTTTCTGAGCCCTTATTGCTCAGTTCACGTCTTTCCTCAGTTTCTTGTAGTCAGAATAGAGCGCATCTGTTCGGAAGATCTTCCATTTATTGTACAAACAATTCCTTTCTCTAATTAATTTGTGTATCTCTTTATCAAACCATGGACGGTTTGAAGAGGATTTAGACTTTTTTACAAGAGGCACGTAGTGATCGAAGAGAGTATTTATGTTGTCTTGCAGAAAGCTGATCTGTTCGTCACTAGATATCATTTTATGCACTGATCCCCCTGCATCAACGGCAGTCTCGAGCTGATCGTATTCAATATGCATAAAATCACGGTAGAAATAGAAATTATTTCGCCAATTGCAATTGGAGAAGTTGATCATAAAGAAGAGCTTTTGACGTCTTACTAACGAAAAAAATGTCTAGTAGTGTACTACTAGTTCGCGTAAAATGCGTAGGCATCGAGCAATTAACAGCGAATAGTCCAAGATTTTGCATGGACAGCGAGAAGTGGTTTTCGCTTAGTAAGTCATTATTGAAGTCTCCTGTTATGATAGTATTTTGGTGAGCTAAACTTATGTCTTCATGGAAGTCAATGAAATTAGAGTATTCAATATGTTTGCTTGGTCTATAAACACATCCAAGTAGTATCTTATCTTACTTTGTTATAATTTCCACAAAAATGTATTCTGTATAAATTGCCACTGAGCAAAACTACTTGAGAAAAAAGCATTAGTTTAATACCACGTACACGTGATAGAAGTAAAACCTCATAAAAAAAGCAGTGTGCGCCCCACACCCGGTAGATATCTTAACAAAAATAAACTACGAGACTATCAGATGAAGACAGTTGGTTATTGTATCCAAAGTTGGTACCAAGTTGATAAGTTTTTATCATATCTTATATTTTTTTATTTATTTTTTCCAATACAAAGGATATGATCATTCTTTTTCGCTCTATTCCGTATTCGAAAAATTATGTGTTTCAATGGACACATCGATTTGAATACATAATTTAGATTTAGATAATATTTTTAGCAATTTATTTGAGAAAAATAAAACATCTAGATTATTGTTATGAATTTTCGTCGATTTTAAATTTGCTAACCCAAAATAATTGATATCAAATAAAACACCTCTTTGAGGTAAAATTTTCGAGTGACGAAAGCTGAACTAGAAACACAAAATTTATGATATCAATTTTCGAAAATTATACGCATTTTTTAACTGCCTTTGATACGTACGGAAAATATTTTTTTTTATTTATTCGGAACGTTGCGAAATTCCGTTTACTGCTAGAAACACAAAATAAAAAACAGAACTTCTGCAACGATTCGTATGAATAATAAAGATTTTCCGTACGTTTCCAAGGCAGTTAAAAAATGGGTATAATTTTCGTCACGAAATTGATATCATAAATTTTGTGTTTCTAGTTCAGCTTTCGTCACTCGAAAAATTTACCTCAAAGAGGTGTTTTATTTGATAAAACGATCAGCTGGCCGGATTACATGGAGGTGGGAGCGGCTTAACGGCCGCTGCACAAAATTCCAACACTTGGAAGCTGAATGTACATAGAGTAAGGGAAGCTGAAAAAGTGAAAAGCAGACTAGAACTCAACTGGAAGAAGTAAGCTGAACTGGGGAGAGTGGGCTGAATTGCAGTGAGCGAACATTCGCAAGCACCAGCCACGTACATACATACATCGTCGCGCGGTCAGCAGCGGCAAGATCGCCCAACGAAAGTCGATAGCAACCGCACCGCCGCGACCTGCAGCGCAGCAGAACAGACGACGTCACCATTGCTTTTGGTTATTGTTGTTTTTCTTTTTTTTTGTAAGGGATTTTTTTTATAAACCTTTTTTTTTGTCAGTAATTTGCACCTTGATTAATTTGGATTTGTAACTTTAATTTTTAATGACAACTTGCGACTGTGTGCTTTGTTTTTTTTTTTTAACGCCGGTTTTGCTTATTTAATTTGTTGCTTTATTTTACCTCTTATCACACCATTCGTAATTTCACTTCGCACTTGATTTAAATTTCGTACTTTCAATATAGTTTAATTTTTTTCAATATACATACATATGTATGTATAGTCGGATAGATATATTTATTTTTTTTTGCAATTCGGATGAATATTTCTGCATTATAATTTGATTTACGCATAAATAACATAAATAAAAATAAATAAAAACAAGAGTGTGAATGTATTTACCTGTAATTTTATTGCTATCCAGTTGAGAGGTTAAAGAGCCCTAAAATGGGATGGTAAACCTATAGAGTTTGGTTTGGGTGTTATACTCAGGCCTAATAGGGGACGTGAGGGCATTGACAGATTGACAGGACAGATACAGGACTGATGAATTAATGGACAGACGTACAAGGTCAGGCCTAGGGGGCGCTGCAACGTTAAAAGGAGTCGACGCAACGTTCATGGCTGCATATGCGAGGCACGCAGAGGGGGTGGGACGACTCCACCTGACTGGACAGGCCTGCTTCTTTAGCTATCATGTCCTTTTTTGTTTTTTGTTTATGTCCCTTTGAGTTCTTTTTCTCACTGCAAACTACAAACAGGCATGATTATTTTGTTTATGTAGGAGTAAGTAAGGTGCGCGGAAACAACCCCCCCGTACGGCGAGCTAGCCTGGGCCCGCAACCATGCCTGGAAACGGTCTCGCCTTAACCAACAGTCATCCCATAACATAACAGAATCTTACTTATTTTCCAGGGGGTGATAATCAAGACATTTTCCCATACTACTTGGTTGGTGACGAGGCTTTTCCTTTATTACCATACAATATGAGGCCTTTCCCAAAAGTAACGTTAACTTATGCAAAAATAGTCTATAATTTTCTTCTTTTTAGAGGTCGTAAAAGTGTTGAATGCGCTTTTGGTATGTTAACATCCAAATTTCGTGTTTTTGAGAGGCCAATGGCATGCAATGAAGAGTGTGCAATCGCAATAGTAAAAGCCTCATGTGTTTTGCATAATTTTATCCGATTTCGTGAGGGGAAGTTTCAAGGTATTTCAAATTTTGCCAACGTACAAGGTATTCCTCCAATATCAGATGGAAGGACTTTGCACATAGGGGTATTTGGCCGATTTAGGCGGCCGAAATTTTTTTTATGAATATTTCAACTCGAAATGTTTAGAAAATATGATTTTTGACATATAGAATTTTAAATTTTTGAATTCAAGTAAAAAGAAGGGGAGGACATTCTATTATTCCATCAAAACAAAGGAAATAAATTACATAATTGATTTCAGTAAAGAGACATGTTGTGAATACACTGATAAGTCAGATTGAGGAGCAGTATAGCATAGAGCTAAGTAAGTAAACCCCCTTCCAACCTGTACACGAATGCATTAGAATTCTGCAGATTCAATGTGTGGAAGACTAACTTCTTCAGATGGTATTGAAGACTCTACGGCAAAGAGTACGCCACCGACGATTCTGTCCTCCCGATCCTTTCTGTAGATATGATAATTATTTGAAAGAATCTCGTAATTAAAAATGTGAGGTTTGAGCTAAGTTTCCGTGAAAAAAATTATATTATAATTGCATGCAAGGCCATTAAGATATAAGTTCGTTATTTTTGGAATTAAGCCTGTAAAGTTTTGATAATAAATACTTAAAGCATATTTGAGTAGTCCACTTGCGAAGTGCGCTATGTAAAATTTTTTCGATTTCTAGTTTTTGGTGGATTACGTACCAGTATTTAAAGTAGTTTCATGTCCACTAACAACAGGGTGCACAATCTTTTTATATTCTGAAAAAATAGCATCAAATGTTAAATCTTCTTCCAAAAGTCGCTATCATACTTATTTATAAACTTCTAAAAGTATCCATCTTCTGATGAACTTAGAAAACTGCTTTAGGTCGTTGTTCGAGCGGGGCAATAAGGGGCCGAGAATCCTCGTGATTCCGGCAACGGGGATCAATGGCGGAGCCGGTTCATTAAGACAATCTTTTACTTACTCTCACGAATACTCTTATCTCCAATGGTATTAACAAATTGGGTTTTTGTATAATATATACAATTCACGTTTATTGCTTAATGTAAATATACAGGAACGAATTGACTCACCTGAGGTGTCGCTGGCTGTCGAATCAGAAAAGAGAAGGAGACTATAGTGACTTGCCGCATTTATAGATTCCACGGAAGGTGGAATCTGGCAACGGGATTGACTAACAGGACTCGTGCCAAAAGGGAGATAACGTAACGAGTCCTGTCAGCGAGTGATTAGCAGCGACATCTCTCGGTGAGGTTTGTATGCTAAACTTAACCCTAAAATGCCGCCCGCCTTGCAGGATCGCTGCAATATAAAATAAACTAATTCACTAATCCAAAATTCAAAAATTCAAATGACATCTCAAAATTCAATAAATTAATGTTTGTTTAAATGCTAAGACTAGTCGGCCTCTTCTTCAGCTCCAGCCATAGGGGGTTGCTCCTGATATGACCCATCCGAATATCGTATTCTGCGCGGCTGGTCTGGTGGGTGTCGCGGGCATCAAACCCGGACGCAAACTTACCGCATATGCGTCGGCTCCCAATACCATCGATATCGCACTCGAGCGGTAAAAAGCTGGATCGGCTAAGCGCAGATTGTCGAATTCGCCCGCCACACGCGCGTCGACTGTGCGCTCTGGGGCGGTTCGCGTCAGGCTCGGTAATACCCTTGCCCGGATCTCTAATCTCTCATTCCACCCTTTCAGGGTTAAAGTGCAATGGTCACTTCCGCTGCGTGGTAATGCGTGCAACCTCCGCGCGAGGGCTCTCGCGATTGTCGATTGAGGTTGCCCTGGGTCGACGATGGCCCGAACAGACTGGCTTCTTCCCCTGGACATCACTCTTAGCAGCACCGTAGGAATGAGGACAGATGAGCCCTGAGCACGTCGGACGGATCCACGGATTCGCTCTCGGGCGTCTCTCATACCCCGGCGATGCCGCGGTTGCGGATTACGTCTTCGTTGTCGAGACTGTCGATGCCTTTTTTCCGTTGACCTGGCGGGGTGCTGTATCGCCGACCGGATACCCGACAGAGGTGGTCTGAGTATCGGTGGCTCGATCGTGTCAGGCGTACCTTCATGCACTTGCTGGATGTCTTCATCGCTGACATCTATTTCCAGTACCTCCTCACTGGACTCCGTCAATGCCCGCGCACGGTATGGGCGGGGTTGCCGTCTTCGCCGACCGTCCGTCACGTTGAGGTCGAGTGGCACGTCTTCCTCACGTCTGGGAGTTTCCCACAGATGGAGCAGACTGTGGTGCCGTTCTCGGCAGCAGTCGCAGTTGCGCGTTGATGGACAGCTACTGGCCATATGACGTGACGACAGGCAGTTAGCACAGTGGCGACACAGGAGGACAGCACGCAGTCTCTCCTCGGGCTCCATTCGACGAAGCTGGCGGCAGAATTGCAAACGGTGGTTATGCTTGCAGATAGAGCATCGATGCTGCTTTAGAGTAGCGTTGTTGTTGGCTCGAACCATAGTATAAAATTTTCCTGGAAAGAAAAGAACTCGTTAATTTGGGTTCACTAACGGCAGTCGCACTAATTTCACGATTGGTCGCGTAATTATGCCTCGCGTTGTACGTATTTCTACGACTCGCACGCGTTTATCTTGACCTAAAAAAACCTTAACAACTCTGCCAAGTCGCCATTCATTCGGGGGTTGGTTATCCTCTTTGATAACCACGAAATCATCGACTTCGATGTCTCATTGGGGGTGTTGCCACTTGACTCTCTTGTGTAACTCCTTTAGGTATTCCTCTTTCCATCGCCGGCAAAATCCTTGATGAATTGCCTTGATCTTTTGCCATCGGTTTACGATTGACAGCGGGTTCCCGTTAATTTCTGGTTCGGCAATCGCGAGTAACGGGGTGCCAATCAGAAAATGTCCTGGGGTGAGGGGTTCTGTGGATTCGGGGTTGTCGGAAAGTGGACTAATTGGTCGCGAATTTAGGCAGGCTTCTATCTTTGCTAGCAAAGTGGAGAACTCCTCCATTGTAAAACGCATGGTATTCGCCACTTTACGGAAGTGGGTTTTAAAACTCTTCATTCCTGCTTCCCACAGCCCTCCCATATGTGGGGCTCCCGGTGGTATGAAGTGCCAGTCGATTTCTTGATGAGCATACGACTGGGTGGTTAGGCGGGAAATTTCGGCTACAAAGTTTCGGAAGTCCTGCCTTAATGCTTTATTAGCTCCTACAAAATTCGTACCGTTGTCCGAGTACACACTCCGAGGGCAACCGCGCCTTGCCACAAACCTTGAAAATGCCGCTAGAAAGGTGGAAGCCGGGAAATTTCCGTTCGTTCAGGTGGGAGTGCTGCCATAAGTTGCTCTCGTGTCTTTTTTCTGTAAATAAGGCAAACTTTACAATTATGTATAACGCTTTTTACTAAACTTTCATCCGTATGATCCAAAATTCTGCTCTCAGAAGTCTCAACATGAGTTGATTTCCTCCATGCAGGGAAATCAGATGTGAGAATCTGACTAAAAGTCGAGAAAATTGGCAATCGTACGGCAAAATCACTGGATAGCGTTCATTATATGGCAACTCCGCTAGAGCCAGTCTCCCTCCAACTCTCATGATTCCATTTCTATCGAGAAAGGGATTGAGAGCGTTGAGGGGACTCTTTGCCCCCACTGGTCTTGATGCCTCCAGTGCCTGGTATTCGTTGGAGTAGCATGGCTTCTGCGCTAAGAGAATCAAGCGCATTTTTACCTGGCGGATTTCATCGGAAGTCACTTGGGTCGTTTCCTCTCGCTGGGTCAATTTGTGTACGGGATGCGTTTTGTAATAAAACTGAAAAACCCGTGCTAATACCCGCAGTGCTCGAGAGAAATCTTAAAATCTTTCCAAAATGTCCGACGGCTGTGTGGTGATTGTATGAACGCGCACGGCTTTTTGCTCTAAATCCGTTTCCATGGACCTCTCATCCATCTTTTTTGGCCATTCCGATGGTTGTTCCTTCAACCACTTTGGGCCCTGCCACCGAAGTGTGCTCTTTACCAGTTCTTGGGGTGGGACGCCGCGGCTGCCGAAGTCTGCTGGGTTATCATTCGAATCCACATGATTCCATCCTCTCACACCAACCAGTTCATCGATTTTTGCGATCCGATTCGCCACGTAAGTGGTCCAACAACAAGGAGGCTTCCTGAGCCACGAGAGCACGATGGTGGAGTCGGTCCACTTGTAGATCACTGGCTGGGCTACGTCAAACTGCGGAAGTAAAGCATTTATTAGTTCTGCCAAAAGTAGTGCCCCGCACAACTCTAATCGCGGTAGAGAGACGGTTTTTACTGGGGCTACTTTTGTTTTACCTACAAGTAAATTTACATACGGGGTCTTATTTGAATTACGTTCGCGTACTCTTACATACAACGCTGCCGCATACGCCTCTCTGAGGCATCACAAAATCCATGAAACTCAATTTCATTCGAAGGTGTGAAATTGATCCACCTTGGAATTTTAATCTCTGAAATATGGATATAGTTTCTAAGAAAGTTCTCCCACCGCTGGTAAAGGGTTCGAGGTAGACTATCATCCCAATCTATCTTGGTTAGCCATATGTCTTGCATAAGAATTTTTGCCTCTACCACAATGGGACCCAACCACCCTGCAGGGTCAAATAATTTTGCCACACACGATAAAACCACCCGTTTGGTGTAGCATGGTTTTATTGGGATCTCTTGCACGTTGAAGTGAAACATGTCGTGAGCAGCATTTCATCGAATTCCCAACATTGTCGCCTCGCTCACATCGTCGATTTCCAAAAAATCCTCCTTCAGAAGATGAGCCTTTGGCAAAGCTGACAGGATTTCCCTGGAGTTCGATGTCCACTTCCGGAGTGGAAATCCAGCTCCCTTCAGCGCACCTATGAGTTCATTGCGCGTGCGAATTGCTGTCTCGGTATCATGAGCTCCAGCAAGTACGTCGTCCACGTACATATGCTGCTTTAAAACCCTGGAAGCTAATGGAAACTGCAAACTAATTATTGCCAGATACGGGGCACAGTTGACACCAAACGTCACCGTTTGCAACTCATAATCCACCAGCGCCTCATTTTGGGATTCTCTGAAAAGAATTCTATGGTATGGCGTGTTATATGAATGCAGCTGAATCTGCCTATACATCTTCTCGATGTCCGCGTTGAAAACATATTTGAAAAATCGCCACTTCAATAGCAAGGCGACGAGATCGGCCTGCAAATCTGGGCCTGGGTAGAGCACATCATTTAAACTAGCCCCATTCGAAGATGGACTTGATGCATTGAACACCACTCGAACCTTGGTAGTGGTGCTGTCCGGTTTGATGACTGCATGATGAGGCAAGTAGTATGTCCCTGATAAAGGTTCACTCACGATGCTGTCCACTGGCTTCATATGACCGAGCGTAATGTATTCTCGTAATACACGATGATATTCCTCCCTCAACTCTGGTCTCCTCATCATCGATGCTTCGTTGCGAACAAATTGATGCGCTGCCCTCGTCCGCGAATATCCAAGACTGATCTCTGCTGGGAACTCCTGTCGAAACTGTAATGCTACTACATAACGACCCTGGTCATTTCTCAGCGCTGTCTTTGCGAAATGTTTCTCGCAAAACGCGTCTTCAGGAGTAACCTGTTTTTTTACTCGGAACTTGCTCAAGTTCCCAGAAGCGGGTTAGCTGAGAGCTGGAAATTTCATTGAAAAAAGACATACAGGAAGCACCTGTCCGAGTAGTCTGAGGAACAGGACCTGTCAATACCCAACCAAAAACTGTCTCCTGTGCCAAAAGGGTACCCAAAACATGTTTCTTAATTTTTTCTTTCATAATAGCTGGATACAAGTCCGCTCCAATTATCATGTCGACCTGTTGACTTTTGTGGAAATTAACATCAGCTAATTCGATAGGGGGCAGTAGACCAAGATCTGCTTGGTCAACTGAAATCTGGGGGACGTTTCCTGTCAGTTCGGGTAGAATCAGGCCTCTTGCCTCAATTCTAAACTGGGGTTCGGCAGGTGAACCTAAAACAAACTGTGCGAGCTTTCGCACCTTAGCCGATAGTGTCGCATTTATTCCACATATCTTTGTGTCAACAGGTCGCGTCGGGAGATTGATGAGTCTTTGCAGCCGCTCTGTAATGAAAGTCTCTTCTGAACCCGAATCGAGAAGAGCCCTAGCTTCATAGTCCACCCCTAAGTGCCGAATGTGCACCATAGCCGTACCCAAAATTATGTTTTTAGCACTAGCAGCAAACAGAGCGGTTACATTACCAGATGTCGATGCGGCATTAGGCTGCTGTGCCTCTCCATTTCCCGTAGAAGGTCTCCTGTTTGTGACCGTAGTGCTGTTTCCAGCTTGAGTTCGGTGCAATAGTGAGTGGTGCCGCTGATGGCAACTCAAGCAATTGAAAGTACTCTTACAATTCCTCGCTATATGAGAATGTGCTAGGCAATTCATACATAAGTTATATTTTCTAACTACCTTACACCGATCGTCTACCTTCATCGCTACAAACTTGGGACATGATTTCAATGCATGGGACTGGTCTGAGCACAACCTGCATGCAGGCTGCGTAAAATGGGTATGATGGGCCGTTATTTTTTTTCCAAACGGCACCACTGGTGCTCGCATTGGTCCTGCCTTAGGCACTCGTGTGCTTTGAATATCCGAAACTGTTTCTAAGGTCTGATACCTACTCGAAAGGTAGTTATCCAAATCCTCCCATCTCGGAATTTCAGCTTTGTCAACGATTCCCTGCTCCCACAAAGCTAAAGTGTTGTCTGGTAATCTGGTGGAAACTAAAAACACAAATATAGCATCCCAGTTCGCGATATCAATGCCATACATTTGCAGGACTGCGATACAATTATTCACTGTCCGCTGCAAGTTTTTAATATCCGTCCCACGTTCAACTGTTACCGTGGGCAAGTTAAATAATGTCTTCAACTGGCTATTGACCATAACTCTTTTATTTTCATAACGATCGCTCAAGTTTTGCCACGCAGTCGCAAAACCATCATTGGTCAACGGGGACTTTTTCACGATATCCTTGGCTTCCCCACGGGTCTTTTGATTGAGGTGGTACAATTTCTCAACCGGAGTTAACCGCGAATTATTTATATAAATGGCCGTGAATAAATCCCTAAAGGATGGCACGCCATATAATCACCATAAAAAATCTCCGTATCGCATGGAGGAAGGTGAAGGCTTGACCGCGGTATTGGCTCAGGCTCACGGTTTATGGGGTTAAACGTTGAGGAGCTTGGCTGAGCAAAAGTCAAATTATGAATGGTTTCACCCATCAACGCCGCACAAGTCAGGTATGCTGAATAGCAATCCTGGTATTTACATTTGGCTAAACTCATGGCCGCAACACCCGTATTGTCATCAGACAAATTCCGCGAATAAGAATCGAAAGAATCTTTGACTTTTGCCCACAGTGCCTTAAGCTCCTCCTTCTGTATTTCAAGCGAAAAAACTGAGTGATTTGCACCTGGAGTCTGATTAAACCGCTCTTCAAACTCTATTAGTGCATCACAAGCGCGAGAAAAATCACTAGCATTCGCCATTTTTAGAGAAAAACGTTTATTTATTATTGACTTTAAACTTTAAATTTACTCACAATCAATTAATACAAAAAACCAAAACGGATTAATTTCCTACGGTGCTTTATCCACTGGTTGTGTGATGACCAGCTGATGGGGAGTCCAATGAGTGTTACTCGTGAGAATGTATCTTAAAGAGCTTTCTTTGAGATAATTTCTCACCCCAGCTACACTCGGTCGGTAGGGTCTTGATATTGGCGCAGCTTCTTCTGTCGGCTAAGCTTTTTGGGCTGGAACTCCTGGTCACTATCTGCTGGCTCTTCTGACACTGGATACCGGCTGCTGCACAACTTAAGCACTTATATAAAATTTAATTTTTTTTTTTTCACTAAATTGATGTGATTCCGGTACTTTCACCGTGTACCAGTTCACCGCAAATTAAATCAAATCGCGCCCGACTTGAATATACGTGGCGAATCTCAAAGGCTTACCTTTTCGTGCAGCTTACTGTTATCGAAACTGTTGTGGTTATTTCTCCCGCGGTGGACCACTTGGTGGGCGGCCTCGAAGTATGCTGTGCTCCCGCGGTGGGCCACTTGGTGGGGGGGGCCTAGTTGTATTTTTGTTGCTCCCGCGGTGTACCACTTGGTGGGGGGCCTAGTTGTATTGTTGCTCCCGCGGTGGACCACTTGTTGGGGGGCCTAGTTGTATTGTTGCTCCCGCGGTGGACCACTTGGTGGGGAGCCTAGTTGTATTGTTGCTCCCGCGGTGGACCACTTGGTGGGGGGCCTCGAAGTATGCTGTGCTCCCACGGTGGAGCGTTGGAGTGTCGCTATTGCTGCTCTTTTGTGGAGCGCTCGCTGTGGTTTCACTGCGGTTGTTGCAATGGCGCTTATGGTCTAGCCTCGATCCTGCGAAAGAGACTGAGGTGCCGATTTAGTATAAAATTATAAAATTGTATAATTTTTTTGTTTGCGTTTATCGCTCAATGCCCTGCTAATGAGGGACTTTCACCGCACTTGCACTGCCCTGCTAATCAGGACTTTCACTTGCAAGCTGATTTTTTGCGCTTATCGCTTAGTGCCCTGCTGCTCAGGGACTTTCACCGCACTTTCACTGCCCTGCCAGTCAGGGACTTTCACTACACTTGCACTGCCCTGCTAATCAGGACCCTCACTTGCAAGCTGATTTTTTGCGCTTATCGCTTAGTGCCCTGCTGCTAATCAGGGACTTGCACTTTTTGGCGATTTGTAGCTGTTTTCGCTTGTTGCCCTGATTTTTTAGGGTCTTTTACCGCACTTTCACTGCCCTGCTAATCAGGGACTTGCACTTTTTGCTATTTTTGGCGTTTGCGCTCGTTGCCCTACTTTTTAGGGACTTTTACGGCACTTTCACTGCCCTGCTACTCAGGGACTTGCAAATTTTAAGCTATTTTTTGGCGTTTTAATTTTGATCTGCACACAATTTCTTGGCCAATTCAATATTGAATAGCGGGATTTTACCGCTCATTCGTCGAGTGCCGCTACTCAGCGAATATGTATTCCGGACCACGTTGTCGAGCGCTTCTTTTTACCCTTTTTTTTTCTCTTTTTTAGCTTAGGCTTATAGGGAACTTACATGAGGTGATCTCACAAGCAACTTTTAGTTGAAGGCAGCATTTCCCTGGCCATTCAACACTTTTAAAAACGTTGGTCAGCTGCCTGCTTTCGTTCAACCAATCGCCTGTGAAAATTGAATCATGCAAATTCGCTATTAACCTACTCACCTCGTTTGTCTTGCTGCGAGGACACCCTTTGTACTTCCAGGGGACTTAGCTCGCTCCAAAATTTATGGTCCTCTTACCTTTTTAAGCTTTTAAATTGCGTTTTTTCTCGAGGTTTTGATTTTCTTCCTCCTCGTTGTGGCTTTGCTGGTATAAGTTGTTTGTTTACCTTTTGCAAATGGCCGGCTGCATGAAGTGTCAAATGCAGCTTCTTTCGTGCGGGCTCATTCACAATCGTGTGTGCTAAGTAAACTTAACCAATGGGACTTGACTGCGAGTTGTTAATTGAGGTGTTAATTATATTTTATAGCGATAATGATAAAAAATTAATACTTTAATTATCGCAAAATTATTGAACGAAAAAAAATATAAAGATCAGGCTCGAAGGACTATGTTCGAGCGGGGCAATATAGGGGCCGAGAATCCTCGTGATTCCGGCAACGGGGATCAATGGGGGAGCCGGTTCTTTAAGACAATCTTTTACTTACTCTCACGAATACTCTAATCTCCAATGGTATTAACAAATTGGGTTTTTGTATAATATATACAATTCACGTTTATTGCTTAATGTAAATATACAGGAATGAATTGACTCACCTGAGGTGTCGCTGGCTGTCGAATCAGAAAAGAGAAGGAGACTATAGTGACTTGCCGCATTTATAGATTCCACGGAAGGTGGAATCTGGCAACGGGATTGACTAACAGGACTCGTGCCAAAAGGGAGATAACGTAACGAGTCCTGTCAGCGAGTGATTAGCAGCGACATCTCTCGGTGAGGTTTGTATGCTAAACTTAACCCTAAAATGCAGGCCTAAACAGTCGTATAGAATGTTAATGTTATCTTTTGTCATGTTATGTTATGTTACAATTTTAAAAGGCTCTTATTTATGTAAATTTTCAGGTAATAATAAAAAAGATTCAATTTAAATGTTACTTGTTGTCGTAGTCGTTTTTTTCAAATTTATGGCTTTCTATTATAAAATCACATAACGCTGTTTGCAAGTGGACTACTCATTTAATAATCAGTTTTTTGATTCAGTATGTGAATATTCGCAACAACCCTGGTACGTAGATACATATATATAGATTATGATGCGAAGGCACTAGCGCATGAAAATATCAACCTATGTAAATAAATATATACAGCAATTGAGAAAAAAGCACTCACCTAGTTACTCCAGCGGTGTTGGTACCAGCATAAGATGAGAACCTGTGCGCGGAGGAGCTAAGCCTAATAAAATGTTACATACATTCATTCAAGTGCCTGAGCCAGGGTACTAAGCCTTCGGTTTTACACCAGCTCGATCACTTGGTCGTGATTGCAGGCATCGAGCGGGTCACCTGTTTAACAATGACCAAAAAAACTAAAAAGGTAGTGCATGTATAAAGGGAAATTAGTACATAAGAAGCAAAGAAAAAAAACGAACACGCGGTGGTCGATTGTCCTCGTGACGCTTAAATCGCGGAAAACTACGAAAATTTGCGATTTTTTTCAACTAATTAGTGATTGAATACATTTTTAGAGACTGAAAGCAAAATTAAAGTTTATGCAAGAAAACGCGATTGTTGAAAAAAAAGAAAATTTGATGGAAAGAAAGCGGGTGATCGCGCGAAAGACACTAAAGGGTGTATAAAGACAGTTCAAAAAAAAAGGCGGCAATGAACATAAAAGAACCTAAGGCTGAACTAAAAAAATTCCACCTGCATGCGAACAAAAAAAATTAAAAAAAAACACAGAGATCCACAATCGAGTTAAATGTTAATAAAAAAAAATAATCCAAATTCTCAATAATATGGGCTAAGAACAAAAGTGCACTATAAATATATATATATATATAAAGGTATGTGCCTAACTAATAGGCATTTACGGACCTTTATATAAATATATATGTCTATAAAAAAAAAAATCAAATACCTGAAACTTACGTGCAAAAGAACTACCAATAATAATTTGTATCTCATGCGATAAGACAAAGGTATGTATACATATGTATGCAGAATAGGCTGCCTAATAGTACAAATATATTCAGCTACTCCGTTCCTGGCGGCGCTGGTGGTTGTCGGCCATGTTGACGTTGGCCGGTGGTACTGACGATGCTCCGTGGCGCCGACGCCGCGTGGCGACACTGATGGTGAACTGCAGTGCTCCACGATGCTGGCGTCGATAGCGCTCGTATGGTGTACTCCCTGTTCTCCCTCTCTTGACGCACTTACATATGTCCCACTGTGGTCCACTTTCTCAATTTTGGATCGGTAGACACAGATTTGGCGGTTGTTGACCCGCTCTCGGCTATGTGCTTCTGTACACCGATGGATCAGCTGTTCGCAGGCCGTTGTTGGTTTCTCACTGACCGTCACCGTTTTTCCCAAATGATAGTGATGTCACGTAAGTGGCTTATACGCGTACTTACGCTGGCAGTGAGATATCTTCACCTGGGTCTCCGGATGCCGGATTTCAACGTTTTTTTCGCTGCTGTATAGGCCTGGTGGGTGGTAAGCAAGTGCGTGGATTGCTGGCCCTTTTACGGGCTGCTGCAGTTGGTGTAGCGACACAAGCTTGGCTATTGGGGCCTTTCTGGTACGACGTAGGAGCGTTGGGTGAACTCCGCCTATTGCTCGTACTGCTGGTTATGTACGTGCAGGCGCAGATACTTTGCGGCTTCGGACGTTGTTGTTGCTGCTGTTTTACCCTTGCTTTGCGTGTGAGTGTGCGTTTTTTTTTGCGGATGTGGTTGGATGCAGACGAGGATCCGTATGCCAGGATGCTCCTGGCTTAGCTCCCTTTTGCTGGTGATCTGTCGATTAAAATGGCGTAGAATTAATTTCATATTTGCACACGCAAATGTTTAATGCCTGTTACCAGAAAGCGTACACACATACACACATAAGTGAATATATGCATGAACATTCTTGCTCTCGGGCGTGTACTTCTTTTGCCAATCAGGCTTATACATACGTAGCCCTGATGTGGTAAATTATAATTTCTAAATATTGAATATTAACCTACCTCGGATTCCTATTGCTTCCAGTACGGAGAAATTAAACGGTTGGCGGTTCTTTGGACCGCTTTAAATTTTAACTTCTTCCGTTTTGGTCGTTCACTAACGTTTTTTATAGCCACGCGCACAGACACCTTTAACAAAAACACTTTCTTCACCGCAACTTTGATATTGGTTCCGTTGGCCTACCGCAATGGCCTTTTATACCGGCCACCGCGCTAACCGAAGTAATCTTGCATCATTCGCGCGCGTATGCTCAAAAGCTCTAATCTGACAGGACGACACATTCACACACACAAAGAATAGCAACTGCTTTATCGAGCTGTGCAAGAGTTAGCAAGGATTCACACTCTTGCACGAAAACTATGTTTCTGCTCAAGGTATTTAGTTTTACTTTTCACTTCGGGAAGTCACGAGCCCTTTTTTTGAGTCGCGAAATCCCGAAATGAAGCCTTCGGAATCCCGGGATATAAATTAATTTACGACTAAATCAAAATAAAACGAAATTCAGACATTGTAATGGCATACAAGAATTAGGTAGGTAGGTAGAGGTGGCTGCCGCCTTAGCGGCACACTTAGGCCATATATAGAAGCCCCATTGTGTTACCACAGTTGACACCGTTCAATTATCCCCCCCCCATTGAACCACTTTGTGCCGCTGATGAATCTCATCAGGCACCTCGCATCGGTATTTGAAACCTCCCTAAGGTCGGCCAGAAATGGTGAACCCAGATGACGCAGCCTGCACATTGCAGGGCATTCGTCGTCCTTGCAACTTCTGCATTGGCCATATGGGCCAAGTATGCCTGGAAATTCGACAAGTCGTACTTTGACTCCATCTTTCTTCGGCTTGTTTGTACTCAAATTCACTAATTAGCAGCTTGCAAGTGACATAAGGCATACCAGTGCGTCCTTTACCAGGAAGAATCTGCCTGGTCGTGCCTTGCCTTGCAAGTTCATCTGCGATGGAGTTTCCCTCTATGTCTCTGTGTCCAGGGACCCAAGTGAGGTGAAGTCTGTTCTACTTCGCTATTTCCTGTAGTGATAGCCGGCAGTCCAGCGCAATCTTTGAGTAAAACGTGAAAGAGCTCAGAGCTTTGATTGCAGCCTGGCTATCACTAAAAATGAAGATGTCCCTTCTCATCATTTCGGTTCCAAGCTTCTCAACAGCTTCCATAATAGCTGAAACTGCAGCTTGGCACGCGCTGCAGTAGTCCGGTAACCTAAAAGAGATTTTAAGAGAAGGGTTTCGAGAGAAAACGCCGCCTCCTACCTTGCCGTCGAATCATCTGCATAGATGTCAATGCTATCGGATGGAGTGTGGAAATCTTCTTTCCACTCCTCCCTGCTTGGAACTCTGGTGCTGAAGTTGCTTTCCGGAATCGATATCGAAGCACAGCGGTCTGTGCTAGTCGGAATGAAGCGAAATTCATTTAATATAAAAGACCATCCCTGGGCTACAGGTTGCCATTTGGATGCATCTCTTAAGCGAATAGCAGCGAGCGCTGCCATTTGCTTTCCTACTAAATCCAGTGGCAGAAGATCCAGAATAGCGTTCAGAGCATCGTTTGGCGTGGTTATGAGAGATCCGCTTATGCAGATCATACTGGACCTTTGCACCTTGGTGAGAAGCCTGTGGTTGACCTCTTTATCTAACGCAGACCACCGCACGATCACTCCATACAGGAGGATCGGTCTGACTACAGCTATAACTATCCATCGACAGTATAGAGGGCAACGGAAGCCTTCTCATATCGCTGAATCATATTATCCTTCCAGCTCAGCTTCTTTTCTAAGATAACGCCAAGAAATTTGGCTTTTGCAGAGAGACTTAACCGGACGCCGTTTAGCTCCGATGGAGTGACGGAAGACATTTTGTACCTTCTCATGGAGAGGACGAGCTCCGCTTTGCTTGAGCTGACGCTTAGGCCACAGCGGGTAGACCACTTGGATACATCCCGAAGCGTTCGCTGCATGAGCTCGCATAGCGTTTGCGGAAACTTTCCCCTGAAAGCGATCGCAATGTCGTAGGCGTATGCAACAACTTCCAGCCCCCCCTCCCCCTTATACGTTCAACACAAGAGCGTGTTGACGGTCAGGTTCCACAGAAGTGGAGAAAGAACACCTCCTTGGGGAGTGCCCTTCGCCACAAGCCTCGACACCTCGCACGCTCCCAGCCTCGTCCTCACCACTCTGCAGCAGAGTAGCTGACCAATAAACTCCACCAGGCCCCCTCGCGGCGTCAGTAATGGACTCCGGAAGTACGTTGTTGAAAGCGCCTTTAATATCAAAGAAGGCTACGAGACAGAAATCATTAACGCTGAAGGACTTCCCAATATAGGCGACCAGACTATGAAATGCGGTCTCCGTCGATTTACCTTTACGGTACGCATGTTGGTTATCAGACAGTAGACGACTGTCTATGGTGTCAGAAAGGAAGTTGCTGACAATCCTTTCAAGTGTCTTAAGAGCAAAGAAGGAAATGCTGATGGGCCTAAGGTCCTTCGGGTTAGTATGTGAGGCCTTTCCGGCCTTTGGAATAAAGACGACCGTGACACTTCTCCATGCCAACGGTATGTGATTAAATTTGAAACAGGCCTCGAAAATACTTAGAAGCCACACATCTAGTGTCTTGTGAGGACCCCGGATCCTGTGGACTTGGGCCTCACAACAATGTGAGCTCTCTGATAAACAAAAAAATGTCAGATAAAAGAGTCACTGTTTTTGAAATATTTAAATTTTTTTGAATTAAAAAAATCGTGCTTTTTCATGTATTTTCTTAAACTGCATCCACAAACCAGGCTATACTTAGTAAATTTTTTATGTAAAATACTTCCAGATAGTTGCTTCTCCATACTCAAATGCAATGTTGTTAAAGTATATTAAGGAACCATCATAAAATTAGGACTATTTTGGGATTTTCAACTTTTTGATGTTTTCTCCCCCGACTTTGACTATCTCTGGTGAAAAAAATGTACTGAGCTATAACTTTACATTACACAAAAAAATTTCTCATTTAATAAAGATTTCAGAAAGGTGCCCCTCTTACTTTTTCGCATAAAAAAAATTTATAGCTGCTTTTGTGGGCAAAGGACTGAAACACGCTAGAATGTCTTTACCAGATTTAAATTTAAGTTGCTCTTGTTACCGACTAATGACATGCTAAATAGTACAAAGGTACATTATTACCTGTTCCTGACATTATTTCATGTTACTTACCGGAATTAGTGAAAGTGGATTAAGTGAAATTGGACTCTTCCAACATTGTGTTATTAATACTATGAGAGAGAATACGCAGTATACATCGCATGAATATGCGGATATTCACCTAATTTACGGTGAAGCTTGCTGTAATGCCAGAGATGCTCAAAGACTCTATGCAGAGCGATACTCCAAATGTCGGCATCCGGGTCGTGAAGTATTCGCCCGGACCCATAGAGAAATACATGAAGGTAAGTGATTTTTACACCTTTCTTGTTTGCTTGCTTGTTAGCTATCATTTTTCACAGGTCGCATACCTGGAAGGCGTGGCGGCGAAACAGGACGTCCTGCAACGGCAGTTGTTGAAGTTGTGTTAGAGGAAGTGAAACTAGGTCCATCGACTTCAGCGAGAAGGATGGAATGACGGACGGGAATACCCAAAACTACAGTTCACAAAGCTTTAAAGACCATCGATTTCATCCCTACCATATTCAACGTGTTCAGGCTCTACAGGAAAGAGATTAGCTGTCGAGGGTTAAATTTTGCCGTGAAATGTTGCGAATGCATGAATCAGACTCCAAATTTTTTAATAAAATAATTTGGAGCGAGGAATCATCATGCAAACGTGATGGTTATTTTATTTTACATAACGTTCACAGTTGGCAGATAGACAATCCTCACGAAATGAGAGAAGATCGTTCGCAGTACCGGTACAAAATAAATTTTTGGTGCGGTACTTTTAATTGTCAGATATTGGGACCTGTGGAACTGCCGCCAACGCTCAACCCTCACAGTTATTTAGAGTTCCTTCAGGAACGGCTTCCAACTCTTTTAGAAGATGTACCCTTGAACCTGCGGCGAAAACTATGACTGCAAAATTACGGGTGTCCTGCTCAATACGGGCGTGAAGCAAGAGCTCCTTTAGACGATGAATTGGACGATACGGGCCAATGACGTGGCCTGCTCGATCGTCAGACCTGAATCCATTAGATTTTTTCTACTGGGGCTGGCTTAAGGACACAATTTATTCAAAAACAATTCAAAACGAAGAGCATTTGTGGGAACTAATAAATGGAGCTGCTGCTGAGATAGCCCAATTGAGCTTAAGATCCCTAAAAGCGTCTTTTCTTAAAAGGTGCCGAGCTTGTATTATTGTAGAAGGTAGCCAATTTGAGCATGTTTTATCAATAAATGAATAAATTTTTCTTCAATCAACTCATGTATATTTTCTTTCACGTGAACCCATCCTTCACAAAAAATATTGATAGATATAGCCCTTGTTACAGACTCTAGTCCGAATTCCAGTAACTAACATAAAATAATGTCAGGAGCAGGTAATAATGTACCTTTGGACTATTTAGCATGTCATTGGTCGGTAACAAGAGCAACTTAAATTTAAATCTATTAAATATATTCTAGCGTGTCTCAGTCCTTTACCCACTAAAGCGGCTATAACTTTTTTTCTATTCGAAACAGTAAGAGTGGCACCTTTCTGAAATATTTATTAAATAAGCAATTTTTTTATGTAATGTAAAGGTATAGCTCAGTACATTTTTTTTCACCGGAGATAGTCCAATTTGGGGAAGAAAATATAAAAAATTAAATATCCCAAAATAGTCCTAATTTTATGATGGTTCCTTAATACAATTTAACTACATCGCATTTGAGTATGGAGAAGGAACTATGGACGTATTTTACATAAAAAATTTACTAAGTATAGCCTGGTTTGTAGATGCAGTTAAAGAAATTACATGAAATGGAACGATTTTTTTCAATTCAAAAAAATGTAAATATTTCAAAAACGGTGACACTTTTACCCGAAAATTTTTTGTTTATCAGGGAGCTCACCCCCACCTACCTTCCCCTAAAGTTTGGCGCGTTACGCGTGGGACACTCTGTATACAGTCCAGTTAAAGAAAGTACATGAAATGGCACGATTTCTTTTCAATTCAAAAAATGTAGATATTTAAAAAACGGTGACACTTTTACCTGAAGATTTTTTGTGCCCCTGGTGAATGGAACACGTTCGTTTGGTTCAGAAAATTCGCTTGAAATGGACATCTTCAGATTGACTTGAACAGGAAAAACCTTCTTTTACATCTTGAATCTCTTGGTCATTAATTTCATTATCAAGTCCTACTAAGCAACCAGGCCTACCCTTCTTTGGCGTTCGAAGAAGACTTAATTTTTATCAATTTGTATTAGAGATAAGGCATCGGCATGCGCAATATCAAACAAATTATCAAGTTCACTCACAAAGTGCTTTTGTCGCCGCTTGAAGATGTTTCGTTTCTTATTTGCATTTTTTTGTAAATCTTTCCAAACTTGGTATAAGTTTACAAGTTTCTTTACACTGTTCGGCAACGATTTGGTTGGGATTCCTGCCTTTTCCCAAAATATAACACACACGCTTTGAATAACCGCTAAATTCACTTCCCGCATATTGTAAAATAATACCGCTAGTACTTGTTTATTTGAAGGGAGTTTTTAGGGATGCCGAAAAAACATCGATGCATCGAAAATTTTCCACTCGATGTATAAATAGTCGATGCATCGAGGCGTCGATGCATCGATGTTTTCTGTAAACTGACATCTCAAGTACATCGAATGGCCGAACATCGCTTTGTCTGAAGTTCATAGAGAGGAAGATGCAGTTTTATAGCTCATAAAATGTTAGTATAATAAAGTGCAAGTTTCAATTGCTTTAATTTTTAATATTTTTTGTTTGGTTGACTTGCGCTTTGTTATACTAAAATTGTATGAGCTATAAAACTAGTAAATACCGAAAAAGGTTCTTAATGTTTTATTTCCATAGTGGAGGAAAACTCTATGCGTATCGATGCATCGATGTACGCCCTCCGATGCATCGACAAATATCGATGTAAGTTTCGATGCACCGATGCGAGGAATAATATCGATGTATTTTTGCCACTGACATCCCTAGGGAGTTTTGAACCAACAATTTGATGTTGCGCATCGCCTATTAAAAAATATTTCTAGTAGAAGCACGAAATTCGACCGACATGCTTACGAAGTTGAAAACGCACCGAATCCACGAACAATTAGGATTTGAATAAATAAATTCGCCTTGCTTTTGAACAAACAAATTGAAGTTTACAGCTAAAAATATGTATGAAAAAAATTTGTTATAAATATGTAAGGTGAATTGTACAGTGCCACAAATGTAAGTACAATGTTATGTAAATGTGCTACAAAATCGATAACAAATCGATAAAAATATCGTTAACAAAGTCGATAAAAATATCGATTATTATGTCGATATGCTCCGGAAATATCGATAGCAAAATTGATAAATTTAGC
>NW_023458557.1:974292-977624 GCF_013731165.1 Rhagoletis pomonella | reverse complement strand
TATACAGGGTGTCCCAGAAGTAACGTGCCAAACTTTAGGGCAAGGTAGGTGGGGGGGTGAGCTCACTGATAAACAAAAAATTTTCAGGTAAAAGTGTCACCGTTTTTGAAATATTTACATTTTTTCGAATTTAAAAAAAATCGTGCCTTTTCATGTGTTTTCTTTAACTGCAACTACAAACCGGGCAATACTTAGTAAATTTTTTATGTAAAATACTTTCAGATAGTTGCCTCTCCATACTCAAATGCAATGTAGTTAAAATAAATTAAGGAACCATCATAAAATTAGGACTATTTCTGGATTTTTAACTTTTTGATATTTTCTTCCCCAACTTTGACTATCTCGGGTGAAAAAAAATGTACTGAGCTATAACTTTACATTACACAAAAGAATTGCTCATTTCATAAAGATTTCAAAAAGGTGCCACACTTACTGTTTTGAATAGAAAAAAAAAAGTTATAGCCGCTTTTGTGGGTAAAGGACTGAGACACGCTAGAATGTATTTAATAGATTTAAATTGAATTTGCTCTTGTTACCGTCTAATGACATGCTAAATAGTACAAAGGTACATAATTACTTGCTCTTGACATTATTTTATGTTACTTACCGGAATTAGTGAAAGTGGATTTTGTGAAATTGGACGCTTCGAACATTGTGTTATACTATGACAGAGAACACGCAGTATACGTCGCATGAATATGCGGATATTCACCTAATTTACGGTGAAGCTTGCTGTAATGCCAGAGCTGCTCAAAGACTCTATGCAGAGCGATACCCCAATCGTCGACATCCGGGTCGAGAAGTATTCGCCCGGACCCATAGAGAAATATATGAAGGTAAGTGATTTTTACACCTTTCTGGTTTGCTTGCTTGTTAACTATAATTTTTCACTTTTTTAAGGTCGCATACCTGGAAGGCATGGCGGCGAAACAGGACGTCCTGCAATAGTAGATGTTGAAGCTGTGTTAGAGGAAGTGGAACTAGGTCCGTCGACTTCAGTGAGAATGATGGAAAGACGGACGGGAATACCAAAAACTACAGTTCACAAAGCTTTAAAAGACCATCGATTTCATCCCTACCACATTCAACGTGTTCAGGCTCTACAGGAAAGAGATTACCTGTCGAGGGTTAGATTTTGCCGTGAAATGTTGCGAATGCATGAATCAGACCCCAACTTTTTTAATAAAATAATTTGGAGCGATGAATCATCATGCAAACGTGATGGTTATTTTAATTTACATAGCCTTCACAGTTGGCAGATATACAATCCTCACGAAATGAGAGAAGACCGTTCGCAGTACCGGTACAAAATAAATTTATGGTGCGGTATTTTTAATTGTCAGATATTGGGACCTGTGGAACAGCCGCCAACGCTCAACTCTCACAGTTATTCAGAGTTCCTTCAGGAACGGCTTCCAACTCTTTTGGAAGATGTACCCTTAAACCTGCGGCGAAGACTATGGCTGCAAAATGACGGGTGCCCTGCTCACTACGGGCGTGAAGTAAGAGCTCATTTAGACGAAACTTATCCTCGCCGATGGATTGGACGATACGGGCCAATCACGTGGCCCGCTAGATCGCCAGACCTGAATCCATTAGATTTTTTCTACTGGGGCTGTCTTAAGGACAAAATTTATTCAAAAACAATTCAAAACGAAGAGCATTTGCGGGAACAAATAAATGGAGCTGCTGCTGAGATAGCCCAATTGAGTTTAAGATCTCTAAAAGCGTCTTTTCTTAAAAGGTACCGAGCTTGTATTAGAGTAGAAGGTCGCCAATTTGAGCATATTTTATCAATAAATGAATAAATTTCTCTTCAAACGACTCATGTATATTTTATTTCACGTGAATCCATGCTTCACAAAAAATATTGATAGATATAGCCCTTGTTATAGACTCTAGTCCGAATTCCGGTAAGTAACACAAAATAATGTCAGGAGCAGGTAATAATGTACCTTTGTACTATTTAGCATGTCATTTGACGGTAACAAGAGCAAATTCAATTTAAATCTATTAAATACATTCTAGCGTGTCTCAGTCCTTTACCCACAAAAGCGGCTATAACTTTTTTTATACCCGAGCGCACTTGTGCACAAGGGTATTATAACTTTGTTCACATAACGGTTGTTTGTAACAGGCAAAACGAATCGAGATAGATATAGACAAATGTATACATAAATGATCAGAATGAAAAGAGAAATCGATTAAGCGGTGACTGTCTGTCCGTCCGTCCGTCCGTCCGTCCGTCCGTCTGTGCACACGATAACTCGAGTAACAATTGAGATATCTTAACGAAACTTGGTACGTGAACTTCTTTTGGGCGTGGGACGGATGGTATTGAAAATGGGCGAAATCGGATAATAACCACGCCTACCTCCCATATAACGGTAATTTTAAGAAATACGAAAACTGCGATATTTTAGTAACTACTGAAGATAATTCACTCAAAATTGATACTTACAATGAGTTTCAGACGGAAAACATGAATATTATACATTTTTGGAAAATGGGCGTAGCCACGCCCACTTATGGTTACATGTGTATATCTTGGTAACCGCTGCACCAATTTCTTCCAAACTTGGCACAGTTGTTGGCCTTTGCACAGCATACCAAATGGCCGAAAATTTTAAAAATCGGACAATAACCACGCCTACCTCCCATATAACGGTAATTTTCAGAAAAACGAAAACTGCGATATTTTAGTAACTACTGAAGATAATTCACTCAAAATTGATATTTGCAATGAGTTTTAGACGAAAAATAAGAATATTACAAAATTTTGGCAAATGGGCGTAGCCACGCCCACTTATGGTTACATGTGTATATCTTGGTAACCGCTACACCAATTTCTTTCAAACTTGGCACAGTTGTTGGTCCTGGTACAGCATACCAACTGGCCGAAAATTTCTAAAATCGGACAATAACCACGCCCACATCCCATATAACGGTAATTTCGAGAAATACAAAATCTTCGATAAATCAGTAAATATTGAAGCTAATTTATTCAAAATTGATGATTGCAACAATTCTTTACCAAGAAATACGTTTATGACAAAATTTTGGAAAGTGGGCGTAGCACCGCCCACTTGTGATCACATATATGTATCTCGCTAACCGTTCTAGCAATTTGTACCAAGCTCAGTATGGTTATTGTGCTTGCCACATAAAAGCAAACCTTTGCAAATTGTTGAAATCGGACTAAAATTGAGGCCGCTTTTCATATAACGGTAAATTTCAGATATGCTTGAAATTTCAATATTTCGAAATTTAAGGACGCTAATTTACTTAAAATGTATACACCCCGGCTTATCATGTAGCGGTAGCTTTCGGAA
>NW_023458557.1:966969-974192 GCF_013731165.1 Rhagoletis pomonella | reverse complement strand
CTATATCTATATCTATATCTATATCTATATCTATATCTATATCTATACATTGGTGCAAATCAAAATTAAAAAGACACCAAAAAGTGCTAAATAAGTGAAAGTCCCTGATTAGCAGGGCAGTGTAAGTGTGAATAAAAAGTCCCTGAAACGCAGGGCACAAAGAGCAAACGTCAAAAAGTGCAGGTCCCTGATTAGCAGGGCAGTGAAATTGCGGTAAAAGACCCTAAAAAATCAGGGCAACAAGCGAAAAGTGCTACAAATCGCCAAAAAGTGCAAGTCCCTGATTAGCAGGGCAGTGAAAGTGCGGTAAAAGACCCTAAAAAATCAGGGCAACAAGCGAAAAGTGCTACAAATCGCCAAAAAGTGCAAGTCCCTGATTAGCAGGGCAGTGAAAGTGCGGTAAAAGACCCTAACAAATCAGGGCAATAAGCGCAAACTGCAACAAATCGCCAAAAAAGTGAAAGTCCTGATTAGCAGGGCAGTGAAAGTGTGGTGAAAGTCCCTGATTAGCAGGGCAGTGAAAGTGCGGTAAAAGACCCTAAAAAATCAGGGCAATAAGCGCAAACTGCAACAAATCACCAAAAAGTGCAAGTCCCTGATTAGCAGGGCAGTGAGAGTGCGGTAAAAGACCCTAACAAATCAGGGCAATAAGCGCAAACTGCAACAAATCGCCAAAAAAGTGAAAGTCCGGATTAGCAGGGCAGTGAAAGTGCGGTGAAAGTCCCTGAGCAGCAGGGCACTAAGCGATAAGCGCAAAAAATCAGCTTGCAAGTGAGGGTCCTGATTAGCAGGGCAGTGCAAGTGTGGTGAAAGTCCCTGATTGGCAGGGCAGTGAAAGTGCGTGAAAATCCCGAAAAAAAGGCAGCGAAAGTGCGGTGAAAGTCCCTGAGCAGTAGGGCACTAAGCGATAAGCGCAAAAAAATCAGCTTGCAAGTGAAAGTCCTGATTAGCAGGGCAGTGCAAGTGCGGTGAAAGTCCCTCTTTAGCAGGGCATTGAGCGATAAACGCAAACAAAAAAATTATACAATTTTATAATTTTATACTAAATCGGCACCTCAGTCTCTTTCGCAGGATCGAGGCTAGACCATAAGCGCCATTGCAACAACCGCAGTGAAACCACAGCGAGCGCTCCAGCAAAAGAGCAGCAATAGCGACACTCCAACGCTCCACCGCGGGAGCACAGCATGGCCCCCCACCAAGTGGTCCACCGCGGGAGCAACATTACAACTAGGCCCCCCCCACCAAGTGGCCCACCGCGGGAGCACAGCATACTTCGAGGCCCCCCACCAAGTGGTCCACCGCGGGATCAACAATACAACTAGGCCCCCACCAAGTGGTCCACCGCGGGAGCAACAATACAACTAGGCCCCCCATCAAGTGGTCCACCGCGGGAGCAACAATACAACTAGGCCCCCCACCAAGTGGTCCACCGCGGGAGCACAGCATACTTCGAGGCCCCCCCACCAAGTGGTCCACCGCGGGAGAAATAACCACAACAGTTTCGATAACAGTACGCTGCACGAAAAGGTAAGCCTTTGAGATTCGCCACGTATATTCAAGTCGGGCGCGATTTGATTTAATTTGCGGTGAACTGGTACACGGTGAAAGTACCGGAATCACATCAATTTAGTGAAAAAAAAAAAAAAAAAAAAAATTTTATATAAGTGCTTAAGTAGTGCAGCAGCCGGTATCCAGTGTCAGAAGAGCCAGCAGATAGTGACCTGGAGTTCCAGCCCAAAAAGCTTAGCCGACAGAAGAAGCTGCGCCAATATCAAGACCCTACCGACCGAGTGTAGCTGGGGTGAGAAATTATCTCAAAGAAAGCTCTTTAAGATACATTCTCACGAGTAACACTCATTGGACTCCCCATCAGCTGGTCATCACACAACCAGTGGATAAAGCACCGTAGGAAATTAATCCGTTTTGGTTTTTTGTATTAATTGATTGTGAGTAAATTTAAAGTTTAAAGTCAATAATAAATAAACGTTTTTCTCTAAAAATGGCGAATGCTAGTGATTTTTCTCGCGCTTGTGTTGCACTAATAGAGTTTGAAGAGCGGTTTAATCAGACTCCAGGTTAAAATCACTCTGTTTTTTCGCTTGAAATACAGAAGGAGGAGCTTAAGGCACTGTGGGCAAAAGTCAAAAATTCTTTCGATTCTTATTCGCGGAATTTGTCAGATGACAATACGGGTGTTGCGGCCATGAGTTTAGCCAAATGTAAATACCAGGATTGCTATTCAGCATACCTGACTTGTGCGGCGTTGATGGGTGAAACCATTCATAATTTGACTTTTGCTCAGCCAAGCTCCTCAACGTTTAACCCCATAAACCGTGAGCCTGAGCCAATACCGCGCCTTCACCTTCCTCCATGCGATACGGAGATTTTTTATGGTGATTATATGGCGTGGCCATCCTTTAGGGATTTATTCACGGCCATTTATATAAATAATTCACGGTTAACTCCGGTTGAGAAATTGTACCACCTCAATCAAAAGACCCGTGGGGAAGCCAAGGATATCGTGAAAAAGTCCCCGTTGACCAATGATGGTTTTGCGATTGCGTGGCAAAACTTGAGCGATCGTTATGAAAATAAAAGAGTTATGGTCAATAGCCAGTTGAAGACATTATTTAACTTGCCCACGGTAACAGTTGAACGTGGGACGGATATTAAAAACGTGCAGCGGACAGTGAATAATTGTATCGCAGTCCTGCAAATGTATGGCATTGATATCCCGAACTGGGATGCTATATTTGTGTTTTTAGTTTCCAGCAGATTACCAGACAACACTTTAGCTTTGTGGGAGCAGGGAATCGTTGACAAAGCTGAAATTCCGAGGTGGGAGGATTTGGATAACTACCTTTCGAGTAGGTATCAGACCTTAGAAACAGTTTCGGATATGCAGAGCACACGAGTGCCTAAGGCAGGACCAATGCGAGCACCAGTGGTGCCGTTTGGAAAAAAAATAACGGCCCATCATACCCATTTTACGCAGCCTGCATGCAGGTTGTGCTCAGACCAGTCCCATGCATTGAAATCATGTCCCAAGTTTTTAGCGATGAAGGTAGACGATCGGTGTACGGTAGTTAGAAATTATGAATTGCCTAGCACATTCTCATATAGCGAGGAATTGTAAGAGTACTTTCAATTGCTTGAGTTGCCATCAGCGGCACCACTCACTATTGCACCGAACTCAAGCTGGAAACAGCACTACGGCCACAAACAGAAGAGCTTCTACGGGAAATGGAGAGGCACAGCAGCCTAATGCCGCATCGACATCCGGTAATGTAACCGCTCTGTTTGCTGCTAGTGCTAAAAACATAATTTTGGGTACGGCTATGGTGCACATTCGGCACTTAGGGGTGGACTATGAAGCTAGGGCTTTTCTCGATTCGGGTTCAGAAGGGACTTTCATTACAGAGCGGCTGCAAAGACTCATCAATCTCCCGACGCGACCTGTTGACACAAAGATATGTGGAATAAATGCGACACTATCGGCTAAGGTGCGAAAGCTCGCACAGTTTTTTTTAGGTTCACCTGCCGAACCCCAGTTTAGAATTGAGGCAAGAGGCCTGATTCTACCCCAACTGACAGGAAACCTCCCCCAGATTTCAGTTGACCAAGCAGATCTTGGTCTACTGCCCAAAGACAACGCTGAGAAATGACCAGGGTCGTTATGTAGTAGCATTACCGTTTCGACAGGAGTTCCCAGCAGATATCAGTCTTGGATATTCGCGGACGAGTGCAGCGCATCAATTTGTTCGCAACGAAGCATCGATGATAAGGAGACCAGAGCTGAGGGAGGAATATCATCGTGTATTACGAGAATACATTACGCTCGGTCATATGAAGCCAATGGACAGCACCGTGATTGAACCTTTATCAGGGACATACTACTTGCCTCATCATGCAGTCATCAAACCGGACAGCACCACTACTAAGGTTCGAGTGGTGTTCAATGCATCAAGTCCATCTTCGAATGGGGCTAGTTTAAATGATGTGCTCTACCCAGGCCCAGTTTTGCAGGCCGATCTCGTCGCCTTGCTATTGAAGTGGCAATTTTTCAAATATGTTTTCAACGCGGACATCGAGAAGATGTATAGGCAGATTCAGCTGCATTCATATAACACGCCATACCATAGAATTCTTTTCAGAGAATCCCAAAATGAGGCGCTGGTGGATTATGAGTTGCACACGGTGACGTTTGGTGTCAACTGTGCCCCGTATCTGGCAATAAGAACTCTTCTCCAATTAGCAGAAGACGTTAGTTTGCAGTTTCCATTAGCTTCCAGGGATTTAAAGCAGCATATGTACGTGGACGACGTACTTGCTGGAGCTCATGATACCGAGACAGCAATTCGCACGCGCAATGAACTCATAGATGCGCTGAAGGGAGCTGGATTTCCACTCCGGAAGTGGACATCGAACTCCAGGGAAATCCTGTCAGCTTTGCCAAAGGCTCATCTTCTGAAGGAGGATTTTTTGGAAATCGACGATGTGAGCGAGGCGAGAATGTTGGGAATTCGATGGAATGCTGCTCACGACATGTTTCACTTCAACGTGCAAGAGATCCCAATAAAACCATGCTACACCAAACGGGATGTTTTATCGTGTGTGGCAAAATTATTTGACCCTGCAGGGTGGTTGGGCCCCATTGTGGTAGAGGCAAAAATTCTTATGTAAGACATATGGCTAACCAAGATAGATTGGGATGATAGTCTACCTCGAACCCTTTACCAGCGGTGGGAGAACTTTCTTAGAAATTATATCCATATTTCAGAGATTAAAATTCCAAGGTGGATCAATTTCACACCTTGGAATGAAATTGAGTTTCATGGATTTTGTGATGCCTCAGAGAAGGCGTATGCGGCATCGTTGTATGTAAGAGTACGCGAACGTAATTCAAATAAGACCCCGTATGTAAATTTACTTGTAGGTAAAACAAAAGTAGCCCCAGTAAAAACCGTCTCTCTACCGCGATTATAGTTGTGCGGGGCACTACTTTTGGCAGAACTAATAAATGCTTTACTTCCGCAGTTTGACGTAGCCCAGCCAGTGATCTACAAGTGGACCGACTCCACCATCGTGCTCTCGTGGCTCAGGAAGCCTCCTTGTTGTTGGACCACTTTCGTGGCGAATCGGATCGCAAAAATCGATGAACTGGTTGGTGTGAGAGGATGGAATCATGTGGATTCGAATGATAACCCAGCAGACTTCGGCAGCCGCGGCGTCCCACCCCAAGAACTGGTAAAGAGCACACTTTGGTGGCAGGGTCCAAAGTGGTTGAAGGAACAACCATCGGAATGGCCAAAAAAGATGGATGAGAGGTCCATGGAAACAGATTTAGGGGAAAAAGCCGTGCGCGTTCATACAATCACCACACAGCCGTCGATTTTCAGATTTCTCTCGAGCACTGCGGGTATTAGCACGGGTTTTTCAGTTTTATTACAAAACGCATCCCGTACACAAATTGATCCAGCGAGAGGAAACGACACAAGTGACTTCCGATGAAATCCGCCAGGTAAAAATGAGCTTGATTCTCTTAGCGCAGAAGCGATGCTACTCCAACGAATACCAGGCACTGGAGGCATCAAGACCAGTGGGGGCAAAGAGTCCCCTCAACGCTCTCAATCCCTTTCTCGATAGAAATGGAATCATGAGAGTTGGAGGGAGACTGGCTCTATCGGAGCTGCCATATAATGAACGCTATCCAGTGATTTTGCCGTACGATTGCCAATTTTCTCGCCTTTTAGTCAGATTTTCACACCTGATTTCCCTGCATGGAGGAACTCAACTCATGCTGAGACTTCTGAGGGCAGGATTTTGGATCATACGGATGAAAAATTTAATCAAAAGCGTAATCCATAATTGTAAAGTTTGCCTTATTTACAGAAAAAAGACACGAGAGCAACTTATGGCAGCACTCCCACCGGAACGAACGGAAGTTTCCCGGCCCTTCACCAATACTGGCGTGGATTTCACTGGACCGTTCGAGATAAAAAACTATACCAGCAGAGCGTGTCTTATAACCAAAGGATATGTTTGCGTTTTCGTGTGCTTCGCGACGAAGGCAATACACCTGGAAGCAACGAGCGATTTATCGGCTTCCACCTTTCTAGCGGCATTTTCAAGGTTTGTGGGACGCGGTTGTCCTCGGAGGGTGTACTCGGACAATGGTACTAATTTTGTAGGAGCTAATAAAGCTTTAAGGCAGGACTTCCGTAACTTTGTAGTCGAAAGTTCCCGCCTAACCACCCAGTCGTATGCTCATCAAGAGATCGACTGGCACTTCATCCCACCGGGAGCCCCACATATGGGAGGGCTGTGGGAAGCAGGAGTGAAGAGCTTTAAAACCCACTTCCGTAAGGTGGCGAATACCATGCGGTTTACAATGGAGGAGTTCTCCACTTTGCTAGCAAAGATAGAAGCCTGCCTAAACTCGAGACCATTTAGTCCGCTTTCCGACAACCCCGAATCCACAGAACCCCTCACCCCAGGACACTTTCTGATAGGCAGCCCGTTGCTGGCAATTGCGGAACCGGAAATAAGTGGAAATCCCATGTCAATCGTCAACCGATGGCAAAAAATTAAAGCCATTCATCAAGGATTCTGTCGGCGATGGAAGGAGGAATACCTAAAGGAACTACACAAGAGAGTCAAGTGGCAACACCCCCAACGAAACATCGAAGTCGATGATTTCGTGGTTATTAAAGAGGATAACCTACCCCCGAATGAATGGCGACTTGGCAGAGTTGTTAAGGTTTTTTTAGGGCAAGACAAACGCGTGCGAGTCGTAGAAATACGCACCACGCGTGGCGTAATTACACGACCAATCGTAAAATTAGTACTACTCCCTCTAGCGAATACAAACTAACTTTTTTTCTACTTCCAGAATTTTACAATATGGTTCGAGCTAACTCAAACGCAGCCCAAGAGTGCAACCGATGCCCCGTCTGCAAGCGTAACCACCGCTTGCTGTTCTGCCGTCAGTTCCGCCGAATGGAGCCTGAGGAGAGACTTCGAGCTGTCCTCCTTCACCATTATTGTGCCAACTGCCTTTCGTCGCGTCACATGTCCGGCGAGTGTTCATCACAGAGAAGTTGTGATCTGTGCCAACAGCGACACCTCAGTCTCCTCCACCTGTGGGAAACTCCCAGGCGGCAGGAAGACGGGTCGCAGGACCCGAATGCTCCCGACGTCCGGCCAATCCGGCACCGCCGTCC
>NW_023458557.1:965498-966869 GCF_013731165.1 Rhagoletis pomonella | reverse complement strand
AAATTTCAGAAATGCTTGAAATTTCAATATTTCGAAATTTAAGGACGCTAACTCACTCAAAATTGATACACCCCGGCTTACCATGTAGCAGTAGCTTGCGGAAAGGTGAAAAACATATATTAAATACTTGCGCCGGGTATTTAATGTTCGGCTCCGCCCGTACTTAGACTTTCTTACTTGTTTAATATTGCCGGATTATAAAAAGGCAATAATATGACCTTCGAAAAAGAAAATAAAGTTAAAAATGGCAACGTCTTGATTATAAAAAGGCAATAAGATGACGATCGAAAAAGAAAATAAACCTAAGAATGGCGGCGTCTTGCGCTTATTTGCAAATAGTACCACTAATCAAAACTTATTCGCGTGATTTAGTTATTTGCAAATAAAAAATTAACTCGCGTTTATACGGCAAATTTTACCATTTTGCAAATTGTTATTTGCAAATAATACGTGCGTATAAACGTAGTAATAGATAAATCGGAAGTCAAAAAGAAAATAGAAAATAAAAAGGAAAAACAAAAATTTTATTATGATAGGTCGGCAAACACTTTGCCAAAACTCAATATAGGGGATACAGTAATTTTCAAAAAGAACTCGAAGAAAAAGAGGAGTGGAATCATGTAACGATTGTTGGTAACACAAATGAAAAGTCATATATAATCAGGGACAGTTTTAACTACTTGTTTAGACGCAATCGCAGATTCATCGCAAAGTCGGTGGACACTGATTTCAAAGCAAGTGATTTATGGACTGAAGAAAGTGTTATAAGAAAAGGACGTGAGTCTGAAAGTCAAAGTGTTCCACCTAACGAGAGATACAGAATGTGCCAAACGAAATAAGTAGCGAAACAAGTACTTCAGCAGATTTCAACAACTCAGTGGCTGAGACTGTTGGAAGTGACCTCTCAGTATCAAACGCAGCACCTGAAGTAGCACCACATTCAACAAGAAGTGGTCGCCGGCGGGGGCCTCAAAGGTACGGGTGGTAGCTGAGTGGTTAAGCTTTCTTACTTGTCTGTTGCCCATTTGCTATTTGCTAACACATGTACATATATAATATAAAAAAAATAAAAAATAAAATACAATAGCGTGTAATAAGTAAGGTTCACATTGGAGACATACCATTAAGGGCCGTTTGCACCATGTCTAGTTAATGCTAACTGGAGGTACATCCTTCAGTTAAGCACGTTAACTGCTTCATCGATCACATGTTATATGATGGGTGTTGATAACGTCGATAAAGATGTTTAACTGGGAGTTAGAATTAACTGACATGGTGCAAACGGCCCTAAATGACACAATACAATGAAATGAGATGCTATCAAATATTGTAGACACAATGTTATTGTAACCAGTTCATGACAAATGAAGA
>NW_023458557.1:955795-965398 GCF_013731165.1 Rhagoletis pomonella | reverse complement strand
TTCAAATTATTGTTGCTTTTCCACAATAAATTTTCATTTAATAAACGACCTCGAGCTCAATATAAATTGTTGAATATAGTTGTTATAAGGCAAAAAAAAAATAACTTAAGGACGAGCACACCTAAAAGTTAAACATTCTAAAAATAGAATTATTAGCTAAAACCAACAATACCAACAACCACATGATCAAGTGAATTGCAGCGGAATAGCTGCGCTTGATTGTGTTGGCATACCAAAAATGAAAATAGTAGAAAAAAGCAAACGATAATTTACAAGGCGTACTTAGCACGGTGCATAGGCAACTGGCTGAGTCAGTGGGCTCGTCGGTTCGAATCCTACTAAAAGAAGTCTGATGAGGAAATGTGGTGATTTCCGAAATAGGTATCACTTCTACCATTTTTTCAAATTATTGTTGCTTTTCCACAATAAATTTTCATTTAATAAACGGCCTCGAGCTCAATATAAATTGTTGAATATAATGATACATTATTGTTATCGAACCGCTCGGTTGAATTTAAAACCCGAGTCGGCTTCACGCCAGGCAGATTTGATCGGAAAATGTCAGTCGAAGATTCGTGAGCTTCGGATGTCTTCACCGAATAAGGGAATCCCAACGTGCGATCCCCAATTAAGTTTGAACTCGACCTTCCATGGTTTTGAGAGTGAACGGGGAACGATGAGTTCAACTCAAAATACTGTTCCATCACAATATTTACCCTTAACCATACCAGATTCGATTCCAAACCAGAATATACCCACTTCGGTTCAGGCAACTGAACCACGGTATACCCTGACCACCAGTACGGTTAATTCAAATGCTCAACCAGCCGTTCTCAATTCAGTGTCAGGCGGAACGGAACCAACACCCTCATTACACCAACTGTCTGTAATGGTGTCTGAGTTTCTGAGAGCCAAAACGCAGATGCAACAGCAAATGATCCGTGATCGGATTCAGTTGCAGACACAAATTCCTGACGTTCGTGATATGAACCAAACCATGCCAACGACCTGGAATCATACCTGGATACCACCCTCGGTGGATCCTCCCCATGGTTCTTTGGGTGGTCCGGCAACCTTACAAACTCAAACGATCAATACCTACAGTGGTGTTAGAACGTCTCATATCCAAGAAGCCATCTCATTTATATCCGAATTATTCGCTATCCGGTCCACCACAATCACGACCAAATCAAGTCACTATATTCGACGAATCTGCCCAAGCGGATGTAATGGATAGGAAATTAAGAGGCTTACCATCATGGATGGGACATGCTCAATTCGATGGCGTTCATGTGAACGAAAAATTTCTATCGGTTCAAGATTATTTGGCTATTATTGGCTCATTTCGATATAAGATTGGGGTACCCGACCATGAATTGGTAACGCGTTTGGTACTCACACTCACGGGGGCCGCTCGACAACGGTACTTTACCGAACTGAGAAACTTCGGAGATTGTCAAGATTTTTGCATGAAACTTCGTGCTCGTTTCCTCAACAAACATACTCGGGCCCATGTAATAATGTCATATGCACAGATTAAATTCGATCCACGCTCGCAAACACTGCTGAAACATATCGATGACTTGACATTCCAGTTGCAGGGTAATTCCTGTGGTCTGGATGAACGGGACCACCTCGATATCATCATTGGTACTTTATCCGATCATCTGCGGAAACTCGTCCACACTCGACAAGTCCACACGTTGGAGCAATTGCGTGAGTTCGCTCAGCGAATTGCACCACATTCGTTCATTGTTGCCACACCCCGTCCGGAAAGAACCCGTTCGGATAGACAGCGATCAGTGCCACGGGAAATTTCGGCAATACATGATCCACCGGATGATTCTTCACATTCGGAATATACCGCTTCGTTTCCTGGGTCCGACTCCGATGACAGGGAATGTGCATACTTGAGCAAGCAAAAGAAACCAATTAAAGCATCTCAGAAGCATAGGTATTCGAAACCAGTCGAGGATTATAAAAATGACAAAAATCCAAAGGATAATGATACGAAAGTAGGAACTATCGTCGACCCATTTTTCGTTGTTGAGGGCGACGAAAATGTACGACGTGCAAAATGTCTCGTGTGGGGCCATCATTTCAAAAAGTGTCGAACCCAACCGAATAGGGTGATCTGCTACAAATGTACACGACCGGGGGTTACGTCTGATCAATGCCCGTGTTCAAGAAACGCGTAAGGGAGTCGATTGGGAATAGTGGTCCATCGTACTCAGAATCCACAACCTTTTCTAAATCCACTGTCTAACAATCCTCATTCGACCGAAGTCCCTATACAAATCGACAAATCGTCAGTACCGAATTCCAGTAATAATTCTACTCTGATTCTTAACGAGTATAATCAAACTCACAGGGATGGCAAAGAACCATCAACCCAATGTTCTAAACGAACACCACCAAACCTACTTCAGTTCCAGTCCCTAATCACAATTAAGACGGAGACAACAAAGTTAACCCACCACGACTCCGCGATGTTTTCTTTATCTCAGAAAAATGCTTGACATATAATAGGCCCAACGATTGTCGCGATTATCTCACGGTTATGGTTAACAACCAGTCTCATGCGGTGGAGCCGAAGTCACAGTCATTTCACAAACATTTTATGATAAGTACAAATGGGGACAGTTGCAACCTACCAAAACATCCGTTGGTCTCGCCGATAATTCGATTTCTTTTAAGGCCATTGGTAAAGTGAATGTATTATATACGGTTGGTAGTCTTACCCGACTTGTGCCAACTTTTGTAGTGCCTATCTCACTGAAACACCCAATTATGGGCTGGACATTCCTTGAGGCCGTCTTTTTCGAACTGGTGCAGAACCAAGAGAAAGTTCAGCGATTTTTAAAACATACAGCCAAAGGTCATACTGAAGAACTTGCATGCGCTAAAGTCGAAATGGTTACGGCGGATGAATTTATAAATTTTTGTAACCAGCCACCATGGAGTGGGAAAGAACAAGCTCAGGTATCTTCTATGAGTAATGATCTGGAGCCAATTGACGCTTCCACACTCGATTTAGAGGGCGACATAGATACCCCAAAACTAACTAGCGTCAGCCTTCCACATAATCTCACCCCAGATCAAAGACAAATGTTTGACGCCGTTCTCAACCTTTTTAATCCAACTCCTGAGTCTGGTCCTTTAAATGTCACTAATCAGATCGAACACGTAATTGCTACGGGTGATGCAAAACCCGTCATGAAACGCCAGTGTTCAGTATCGCCATATGTGGCTGAACAAGTTCAAGCCGATTTGGATAAAATGCGTAGTCGTGACATCATTATGACCATCGATGAAAGCCCTTGGCGGTCACCAATTCTGGCTGTAAAGAAGAAAGACGGGACGTGTCGCGTGTGCTTGGACGCAAGAGAATTGAATAAAATCACCGTTCCAAATGCCTATCCAATTACGAATACTAATCAAATTTTAGCTCGACTAAAATCAGCAAAATACCTAACCAGTATTGATCTGTCTCAAGCTTTCTTTCAAATTCCTTTGGCAAAATCGAGTCAACTGAAAACGGCTATTGCATTCGGTAACAGACTTTACACTTTTCGTCGCATGACGATGGGGTTGAGAAATTCACCGGCCACATTAGCCATTCTCATTGATATAATTTTCCGTGATTTGGTTCCACATGCATTCGCATATGTAGATGATTTTATTATTTGCACTTCGACGTTTGAAGAACACGTTAAGATATTGGCTATCGTTGCAAAACGCCTGGCTGGGGCCGGCTTAACCATCTCAACATCCAAATCGAATTTTTGTTGTAAACGATTGGAATTACTGGGCTACGTTTTGACTCAAGAGGGTTTATCTGCGAATCCATCTTGTATTCGAGCGATTGTTGAATTTGCACGGCCCAAAGCGGCAAAAGAAGTCAGACGGTTCGTTGGTGCAGCAGGCTGGTGCCGTAAATTTATTCCAAATTTTTCGGAGATCACAGCTCCCCTTTGTGAATTGTATAAAGGAAATCGAAAAGACCCATTGAATGGAATACCGCTGCTGAACAAGCCTTTCTCAAACTGAATGAGTGTTTAACTACCACTCCCGTTCTGACTATGTCCGATTATTCAAAACAATTCAAGGTTTATACCGATGCCTCGCTTATTGCAGCGGGAGCTGTTCTAGTACAAGAACATGATGGGAATGAACGTGTGGTTCAGTATTTTTTCTAAGAAATTCTTGAAAGCCGAACAAAATTACGCAGCATCTGAACGGGAATGCCTAGCCGTTCTCTTAGCGGTCGAAAAGTTCCGTCCATATTTTGAGGGTCGTGAATTGGTTGTGGTAACGGACCATAAAGCTTTGCGCTGGCTACAAACTCTCCAAGACCCAACTGGCCGTTTATGTCGTTGGGCGATCCGATTATTAAAATACGATCTCAAAATTATTCATAAACCAGGAAAACATTTGGAACTTCCTGACGCCTTATCTCGTTCTCTTGCTCTTCTCAACATCGTTCGTAGAATTCCAATTGACCTTCCGAGTAATTTTCCCGTTAATCGTATCCCAATCACATCCGTGATCATCGTTGACCCAAACACGTGCGATAAATGGTACAACAAAATGCATGCCATGGCCTCAAAACAACCATTAGATAGATATAAAATCGAGAACAACATTCTATATCATAGATTGAAATTTTCCAATCAAAGTGCGGAAATACTGTAGACACTTTGTGTACCATCTTCTGACAGAGCAAAAGTCCTCGATGAAAATCATAACCAACATTCGCATCAGGGTGTTTGGAAAACTTATAGACGTATCTCCCAACGCTATTACTGGCCAAACATGTATGTGTCCGTTTACCAGTGCGTTCGGCAATGCGAACTATGCCACCGCATTAAACCAAGTAATGAGAGCACCAAAACACCTCACGGCGAATATAGAGAACCAAAACGACCGGGTAGGCAATTATCGATTGACTTCGTCGGTAAGCTGCCCATGTCTAAAAATCGTAACCAATGGATCTTCGTAGCCATCGACAGTTATTCGCGATATGTCTGGGCGCAGCTATGAAAAATGCAAACGCCATATCCGTAGTCAATTATCTTCGACATATATTCACGGTGAATGGCTGCCCCGAACTCATTATATCAGATAATGGTACTCAATTCATCAGTCAAACTTTCGCAAAGCTTTGCGCCGATTATAACATCAAACACATGAAAACGCCTTTGTACCATCCACAAGCCTATCAGGTCGAGGCGACAAACAAAAGCATTAAACTTGGATTACGTGCTCACATGGCTGACCTTGAACATTCCTCCTGGGAAAACCATCTTTCTCGTGTTATTCATGATATTAACACTTCAGTGCATTCAGCCACGGGCTACACGTCATATTTCCTGCACACTGGTCGTGAATATGTGAAAGATGGAAACGAATATAAATTATTATTGGATGTTAATCCATACCATACACAGGATGTGGAACAGCGTAAAGTTCTGGCTGATAAAATTCGAGACAAACAGTTCGAACAATATCAAAAAACCGCACAACGGGCATTGACCCGCAAAAGAGAACGCCATTTCGAGATAGGCTCGGAAGTGTACATTCCCAATCCTAAACAGTCCGTGGCCGGAGAGGGCTATGCACAAAAACTAGCCCCACCAAAAATTAGAGCCTATGTTTCACGGAAACTTGGTTCGAATTCATATGAACTGATCGATGCCAAACACCGAGTGCTTGGCAATTATTCCGCCGATTTAATCACAACAGTTAACTCATTCAGTACATTCGCCTTCTCAAGAATTTCGATGAATATATGGCGGGCCTCCATACTCCATTGATTCTGCCTTATTACAGGGTACCCGGCTTGAATAAATTAATTAAGTTTAGTCTTGTTATATCCATAGTTTTGTTATATTATATCCTCAGTACATTGCTAGTAAATCGATCAAAGCAAACAGGAAAAGATTCATAACCAAATCATTTACCAATACCTTTCATCTACCGTAGCTTATGTAATGCGTACTGAAACTAAATAGTAAAGACGGAACATGTGTACATACATATGCGCTCAGAGTCGAACTGAACGAGTCAGGATGGGGTTGACGAAGATCATGTAGAACGATTTCGATGTAAGGGGTCTAACGTCCAGGCCGTGAATCGCAATCGAACCACCATTCTCATATCCCTACTAAACGCTTCACAGGTTTTTTTGTTAACGTCTCGCTGAAGATGAGAGGGGGATAATGATCTATTATTTTTATCGGCCAAATAATAGACATAAGAACGATTATGAGAAATGAAACATAACAAAACTGTCAAAGCTATACTTCAAAATGGGGGGATTGCCAGATAAATGTACGTAACCAATAGTTATTCAAGACACGAACCATTATATCAGTATAGAACGAATTGACATGGCCACTATGAAAACGCCCACACTGAGAGACGTTAAAAGAATCGGTGGTCACATACTACGAAGCTAGAAAAATATGGCCTTTTTCCGAATTGGGCACGGAGCGAACCACACTCATCAGCCCTCGCAAGAACGGAATTACAACCAAGTAATTAAAGTGTATTAAAAGCTTGTATTAAAAGCTGGCGACATTCGGGGAGGCGATACTCACCCCTCAGTGGAAAGTGGAAAGTGAAATCGACTGGGTCCAAGCAAATATAAGAAAAAAGGCTGACTGTAAAAAGCTTTTTTTCTTGTATCGAGTTAATAGAGGCAAAAGGTGCCGTCACATTCCTTCTGGAAAATCCCCAGCCTTGTTGTTGCGTAGAATAAAGAAGTTGTGAGCATCAAATCTGGACTATTCATTTGACAGCAATTGAGTCACCATAAGCCGGTAATACAAAATCATTACACGTAAGTCAGCCACTTTCTTGCCACCATCCATTGGAAACGAGCTATCCATCAACCGTAAATAAAGATTCCTGTTTGGACCGACAAACTAGGGTCAAGCAAATCACAATGAAATTCAAAACTAAACTAAATCACCTTCAAATAACATTCAAAAGAATATTTCTAACTCTAACTATGGACCTCAGCTTACAACAACACTAGAACAATCAAATCAAAGCACATCAAAAACAGCATCCAAAAGCAGCTCAAGCCCACCTAGAACAAAGAGCAGCGAAGAAAATAACACACACACCCAAAGCTGTGACATAGAAATTTCGCCTTGCCCAGATATATACAAAAAATAACCACATTTAAATGTCCTCATCTCGCCAAATACCTACAAAAGAACGCTACAAGCTTTAGAAAATGAACGACACACTTGAGACTAGACACTTCGGTTAATAAATGACCATTGGTATACACTTTTCAATACTGCAGTGGAACATACAAGGTTTCACGAACAAAAAATACGCGTTAGAATATCTAGTAGCAAAACATAAGCCTGAAGTGATTCTACTCCAAGAGACACACAAAACGAACAAAAATATAAACTTCCTACACCTTCCTAATTATAAAGTTTTTTACCACAATAAAAGCTTTACATATGCTAAAGCTGCAATTGCAATCCTTGTTAAAAATACAATTAATGTTTCTAACCACCAAACATCCAACAACGATTTACTTCATCCAACACTAACAATACACGGAATAAAAGACCTACACATTACAAATATCTATAAAGAAACAAACATACGCCTAACATAGATAGATGATATACCCTTTACGGGTACAAGCCACCACCTTATTGACCTCAATGCCCAACATACTTTGTGGGGATCCCAATACAACTCTAGCAGTGGAATGCGATGGGAGCAGTTCGCACATGATCGTGATTTAACAATAATAAATGATGGTTCACCGACACTTCTAAACACTAGAAACACTCTCACGTCTGTGGATGTGTCAATGGTCAGTTCTGAACTAGCAGCTGCGTTGACATGGAATAGCTTAACATCAATTATGTCCGACCACTTTGCTATAGTCTTGCACACCGAGATTTCGAATATACCGAAAAAGTTCATAGGGAAATTCAAAGAGCACAAAGCCAACTGGGAACTCTTTAAAGACAAAACAGAGAAGATTCAAAGGCAATTTGTTCAATCAAGCAACATTAACAAAGAAGCCGCACAGATCAAAAGAATTATACGAAAATCAGGTAACGAATCCACGCCAACTAGCAAACCACCAAAATAAAGAAACTCCCCGATTTGGTCCAATAGCGAAAAAGGCAGGTTGATATACCTAAAAAACAATGCCTGGAAAAAGCTAAAAGAGAGAGGAACTTTCACATGAGTTTTAAGCTATAAAAAGGCATGTGCACAAGTAAGGAGGGCATGCAAACAAGCAAAACAAGATACCTGGAAGCAATTCGTTAATTCATCAAACCCAATATCGACACAAAAAGCTTATTGAGAAAAGGGAAAACCATTAAATCTCATAAAACACCAAATTTTCCACCTATTTTTATAAATAAAGTAATCAACCACCCACAGCAAATAGCAAACAACTTTGCCACTGTATGGAGTTCGATAGGATCAAATGGCCAATTCAGTCCTGAACCATTAAGAGAAGGCAAATAAACATCAACCAAATGCAAGAAGGTAACACCGTAAACAACTATATACTAGAAGAAGTAACGCTTGTAGAACTAAATCTAACACTAAAAGGCCTCAAAGGCACCACGCCCGGTCATGACAAAATCACCTATAGGATGATCAAAAACGCTTCACCTTCCCTTAAAAATCGTTTATGTGAGTTATACAGTCAAATTCTTAGAACAGGAGTATACCCTCATGACTGGAAACATGCCATACTAGCGCCAATACCAAAATCTGGAAAGAATCAAAGAAGGTTATCGTCCTATATCCCTGTTACCAGTTCTGTCTAAAATTCTAGAAAAACTATTTTCGAAAAGACTATGGAAAGTGTTTAAATCCTGAATAATAAGCATTCAACATGCTTATATACCCGACCACGGAGTACATACCATCTGTCACCTTCTAGAAAATCAGATCAAAGCAAATCTACAAAATAACAAACGCTGTGTTGTCATCTCTGAAGACTTAGAAAAAGCATTCGATAGGGTCATATCCTCGCAAATAATACAGGAGCTTCATGCGTGGGGTGCCCCAAAAATTTCGCTAAATTTTGTTGTTGTTGTTGTTGTTGTTGTAGCGGCTACAACAACCCCGCCCAGATCGGTTTGGTATCTCAGTCGTTGTCGTCAAGTTCCACTAACGGCAGCCCTAGGAAGCGTGCAGCTTCTATTAGGTTGGTCCATAAGGACAAAACCGATAGGGTTGTCGGGTTTTGTGCTCTCCTTTCTCTCTCATAGAAGGATTACAGTTAAAGTTGAAGGTTTTTTGTCGCATACTCACACTATTGACAATGGAATACCGCAAGGTTCCCTTTATCGGTCCTGCTCTTTAATATTTACACAAACACACTCTCAAAATTGTTAGTAAACTAATACGGTATAGATTATATGGGTATTTTGGAGGATAATATCTTTGCCGCGGCCTCTGGAACAGCAGAGGAAGTGAGCAGAAGCTTAAATATCTTCGACGCAAAAATACATCAATGGGCAACAAATACAGGCGCAGTCATACCTGGGGACAAAATGGAAGCTCTTCACATCTGCAAGAAGCGACATTGCGATTTTA
>NW_023458557.1:951120-955695 GCF_013731165.1 Rhagoletis pomonella | reverse complement strand
AGAACCACGATTAAGAGTGTAGATATAAACTTTAAAACAACGATAAGAATACTAGGAGTGACTAGAAACTTACGGTGGAATGAACACACGAAAAAAATTACAAGTAATTTAGACAAGGTTAATAATTTTCTCGAAGTTATTTTCGCAAGGAAAAAAGGTTCGCATCAGGAAACTGCACTCTCAATATGTCGTTCGCTCACAGAAGGAGATTTGCGGCAATGCATAACGCTCTATGGATGGACCTCAAAAATGAATATTAAAAAATAGATCTAGTCTTAAATAAATGTTACAGAACGGCATCCGGACTTCTAACATCAACACCGAAGGATGCTCTCGTCGTTGAAGCTCAATACAAAGATTTTGAGTCTTTGTTGCTTAACAGTTCGGTAAATTTAGCAGCTAAATCTATAACAACACCTTCACATGCACTACACGACTCTTTCTGGTATCATATAAATACTTACAAGAGAATCGTCAAAAGTAACACGTAGGCTTCAAGCATTCAAGACATTCTGATACATCTGACCAATATTAACTCTCCAATACCAAAAAAACCAACAAACGATATTCCAACAAGCACTAACATAACGATAGATACTACGATTAGTTCACATGATAAAAACAATACGTGTCCTGTCCATGTTATTGTGGCTTATTAAAATTTTATTTTTAATATTTTTTTTTATTGAGCTTTGTACCACGATTGTTTATTAGGAAAAATTGAAAAAGCAACAAAGTCTAAGCGGTAGAAGTTATAGCACTATGTCGGAGATCACCACATCTCCTCATCAGACTTCTTTTTTCTAGACTTCAGCAGGGATCGAACCTGCGTAATCAATGTTCAAAGTCAGAAGCGTTAACCACTGAGCTATTTACATTCCGTAAACTCTTGTTTGCTAATTCATTTTCCTTATTCAACCAACTACTATCAGGTGCAGCTGATTTGCCGCTACTTAAACTCGACAGCGTGGTTGTTGTTGTCAATTCTATACATACATTTGCTTATTTGCTTTTTTGTATAGTTTCAGGCAGGCTCTTCCTAAACTATGTATTTGTCAATGTTATTGTGGCTTATTAAAATTTTATTTTTAATATATTTTTTTTTATTGAGCTTTGTACCACGATTGTTTATTAGGAAAAAATGAAAAAGCAACAAAGTCTAAGCGGTAGAAGTTATTGCACTATTTCGGAGATCACCACATCTTCTCATCAGACTTCTTTTTTCTAGACAGCAGGAATCGAACCTGCGTAATCAATGTTCAAAGTCAGAAGCGTTAACCACTGAGCTATGTACATTCCGTAAACTCTTGTTGCTAATTCATTTTCCTTATTCAACCAACTACTATCAAGTGCAGCTGATTTGCCGCTGTTTAAACTCGACAGCGTGGCTGTTCTTGTCAATTCTATACATCCATTTGCTTTTTTGTATAGTTTCAGGCAGGCTCTTCCTAAACTATGTATTTGTCAATGTTATTGTGGCTTATTAAAATGTTATTTTTAATATTTTTTTTTTATTGAGCTATAACTTCTACCGCTTAGACTTTGTTGCTTTTTCAATTTTTCCTAATAAACAATCGTGGTACAAAGCTCAATAAAAAAAAATAAAAAAATACGTGTCCTGATTTCTTAAAAAAAAAAATTTAGAGTGTAAAAGCAAAATACCAGTTGAGACCACCTACTGTACGGATGCGTCTTTCCTAAATGGTACAGCAGCTCATGCGGTCATAGAACAAGAAGCCAACGGATCCTCCTATATGAAAGTTCTCTTCTAACAGCTCACGCCGGTATTTTCAATGCAGAATAGGCAGCTATAAAATTTGCGGTTCGTCATGCATCGAGCAAAAAGAAACATGCACTTATTTGCTCGGATAGCCTTAGCGTGGTGAAATCACTACAACGCGACGGTGAATCACGAAGGTTCCTTCTAGACGGAGTCACAGTCAAATCGCGCATAACGATCCTATGGATCCCATCTCACGTCGGTATAGTTGGCAATGAACTAGCGGACGAAGCAGCCAAGGAAGCTAGTAGAGTAGTAGAGGGATGACTCTATATATGTAGGAAGGCCCTTACTACTTCGGAATAAAACACTCTTTTACATTTAAAATCGGTATATTTATTTAACATTTTATTAAAACGTTTAGTTACATCGGTAGCAGCGTACGATGTGCGTTGCGTCGCGGTAGTTTGATGACTGTCGTATGTTTCTCTTTATTCGTACTTTGGTTCGTTTGGCAGTGTGGAGTATTGTCGTAGGTCAGGGTTGCGTTTTTAAGTACGGCTGTACGTTAGTGCCTCGGTGAGTCAGTACTCATTCCCACTACGAGTGGTCCGTGCGTTGATTCCCACATTCGGCCATCCTGCGCTTTCATTCGACCCGAATGAAGGGTCCCAGCTTTTCATGAACTTCTACGGTGGTAGTTCGCCCAGGCCCCTCGTGGTTTCCAACCTTCGAGACTTCGTATCTGCCGTGCTCTAGTCTACGCAATACTTTGTATGGTCCGAGATACTTTGGTTTAAGCTTCAAACCAGGACCATATTGCGTGCGCTTAGTCGCCACCAATTCGTTGACGTTGTACTCGACCTCTGCCTTACGACGTGAGTTGAAGGTCCTGCGGTTCTCTTCTTGAATCCTGGCTATTTTTTCTTGCGCTTGATGGCGGCTTCTTTCGCGTTCGGAGTCGACTTCCTCTATCGCAGCGTCGTCTAAAATGGCTTGCAAGTTTGGTGCACCGGGTACCCGCATGCCCAGCCCAGTTAGTATTTTGAACGGTGTTACTCGCGTACTTCGCGGCGAAGTGTTGTTGATTACTTGCTACACGCGATCCACGTGCCGGTACCAACTACTGGGGCTTTCACAGCAAAGCTTCGATAACATCGGGACAACAACCCCGATCGACCTGGCCATTTCCTCGTGGAACACCGGTGGCGATGAGAAGATGCTGAATGGATTCGCTCTCGCAATACTCCTTGAAGAGGGCCGATGTAAAGGTGATGATGCGCCTCGGGTTGCCAAATACCGCGGCTTGCCGCTTAAGCCTATCCACCACCGCCTCTGCTCCTGTGCTCTTCGTCGGATATAGCCAGACAAATTTTGAAAATGTGTCCACAACCGTCAATATGTAGTTGTACGCCTTTTTAGTTGTCTCCATTGGCCATCGTGATCGAGGTGGAATGTGCTTAATGGACGATCTTCCTTGGGTATGGGATTCAGGAACCCTTCACGTTTACCTGCCTTGCTCTCATTGGTTATGCACTCTATGCAGCTTCTGACTACATGTTCTACTTTGGACTTCAACTGCGGGATAAAGAACGACTTCTCCACAGCGTCCTGCATCTTCTTATTGGAAAAGTGTACTTGGCGATGTGCCGCTCTTACTATCTCTTGCTCCATAAGTGATGGGACGACGATCAGCTTCTTGACGGGATCCTTGTGCAGTATTCCATGCTTCATGAAGAAATCCTCGTACTCTTCTCGTTCGACGATTTTCCGCACAGCTCTTAGCCAATCGTCTCTTTCCTGAGCTTGGCGATGGATCAGCGAGTCTTCCATTAACAAGCACGAGACCCTACTCAAAGCGTACACATGTCTCATCTTGGTGCTCTTCCGGTGCTCGATTTCATAGTCGAAATCTTGTAAGTACATCGCCCAGCGGGACACTCTGACAGGCACATCGGGTTTTTAATCGTCTTGGTAAATGCGTTGCAGTCGGTTATGATTTTGAATTTTATACCCAACAGATACACGCGCCATTTCTTTAGGGCTTCTACTAAGGCTAGGACCTCCAACTCATACGAGTAGTAATTTTCCTCAGCCGTCTTTCTTTCGGCTCATGAACTGAACCGGGTGGAACTGCTGATCCTCGTAGTTCTTCTGCAGCATCACCGCACCGTATCCGTACTTGGAAGCGTCCGTGTGTACCTCAGTCACTGCTTTTGGGTCGTACAGCATAAGAACTGGCGCATGCACCAAGGCGGATTTTAATTGTTGGAACGCTGCTAACTGCTCGTCTTTCAGGTCGTATCTCACGTCTTGCCGCAACATGTCCGACAATGGCTTGGCGATAACTGCGTAGCCTTCTACAAGTCTCCTAAAGTATGAGGTAAGTCCGAGGAATCGTTGCATTACCTTCCGGTCACGTGGCAAGGGGAACTGCTTAATGGCATTCGTCTTAACATCGGATGGTGTTATCGAACCGTTCTCGACGACATATCCCAGGAACTCTACCCTTTTCAGCAGGAACTGGCACTTACTCCACTTGATCCGCAGCCTACTCGCAGCAGCCGTTTTCAGCACCACCTGTAGCCGTTGGATGCCTTCGAACTCGTCCTTAACGGGAATTATCAAATCGTCCATGTAGGCCACGACTTTTCCGTCCCTGATCACGTGTCTCAACACTGCGAAGATATACTTTGTACAGCTGGCGAATTGCATATGCCAAAGGGCACATACAAGAACTCGTATTGGCCGCTCCAGGTAACGAAAGACGTATATTTCCGCGATTCAGCATTTATAGGCACTTGGAAGAATCCATTGCTTAGATCGAGTGTTGTAAACACCTTGGCTCCTTGCAA
>NW_023458557.1:949589-951020 GCF_013731165.1 Rhagoletis pomonella | reverse complement strand
GAAACCCGAGTCATTCCGGTACGTAGAACCGGCTGTCGTGGGAATGTAGGGAAGAAGGCCTCGGTTATCTACTAAAGTCTGGAATGGTATTCATGGTCTTTGTGAAGAGGAATCCAAATTTGAAGAGAAAGAGCAGTTATTCTACACAGAAAAATTTATAAGTATATAACTTCTAAAATAAAGGATTTTTTTCTTATCTAGCAAAATACGAAATGGTATGACTGAATGGTATTTATGATTTTTATGAAGACAAACCCTACATCGAGAATCCGCCATTTCTCTGACAATTAAAATTTATAGATGTGCTAAATATGCTTAATGCTGACTCTGAATGAAGAAAACTTATAAAGACCTAACAGCTTAAATTTGTAGAAGATTTGTTCTAATCATGGAATACAAAAAGAAAACAGGATAAAAAAAGAGTCCTATAAAAATATGTCTACACGCAGAGCCTTATAAACCTTTTTTATAATATACGTACGGTGACCATCCGTCCTGTATTTTACGGGACTGTCCTCTTTTTTGACCAATTGTCCTGGTAAATTATTAGTTTATACTGGACGCCAAATGTTCTGTATTTCTTTTAATGTCCTGTATTTGTCCGGTATTCGGTGTTCGATATTTCGACGCCTTAACAGCTCATTAAAATGGCATGCATATGAACCAGTTTTAAATGATGTTAGTATATGATCGTAACTTTCTCCATGAACAGTTATTGTTTTATAATCTGAGTGCCTGTGATTCGAATCGAGGAACACATACAGTGACCAAAAAAATATAAATTAGGGCTCTACATTTTGGAAAGGCTTGGCTATTTTTCTTTGTTCAATGTTTATTATTTTTTTATGAAAGTAAATCTCTTTTCCTAACAAAAACTATATAAATACAAATTTTCGACTTTGTGCAAAAATTATAAAAATTAATTCTGTAGAGTTTTACCAAAATTTCAAATTTTTAGTCAGAATCGTTAGAAAGTCATTTGGTTGCAGTTTTGTTGCTCATTAAAATTGAGTATAATAAAGCGCAAGTGCAATGTGCTGCTCATTTGCTTCCCTATCAAACATACTTACTTTGTATGAAAAAAGCGTAACACGTTAACAAAAAATTGCCAAAAATTTACGGTAAATCCTAGCTACTTCAAACTTGCACTTTTTTACATTATACAAAATTTAACGAATTTTTTGTAATACATTTTTCGAGGTAAAACTTCCCGAGAAAAATATCCAACAAATGTATGATGTTACTATAAGGATGCTGTTTCAGGTCTAATACATCTAGGATCATTGAAGAAGGTTTTAAGATCTGTTAGCCTTTGTGGAGAAAATTAGCAAATTTTTTTTTGTCCCGTATTCGGCTCCTATAAATATGGTCACCGTAAATATATGTTCTTTATTAAGAGCATTATAAAACCTTTATAAGAGTACAGTCTAC
>NW_023458557.1:948346-949489 GCF_013731165.1 Rhagoletis pomonella | reverse complement strand
CGGCCTATGTAAAAGCCTCAAGAAAATATTAAAAACTTAATGGAATATTGCACAAATAAGTATGTCTAGTTATTTTTACAATCATATGTAAATATACATACAATTTTAAATCGCTTTATTCGCAAAATCGATTCGGCGCAGCATGACCTTCCAGGGTTGAAGCTTTGTACAAAAATTAGACAACTCTAACGAATATTCTCCAAAATTTTTAATCAGAATTTTTAGAAAAAATTGTAGTGCACAGTTTAATATTCCATTTTTTATATACACCTTTATTCTAGAACCCGAATTTTCGTTATTCGTAATTCGTAGCTACGTTACGAAAAACGAAAAATCGACTTGCAACCCTTGCGGAAACCTGTGTAGCATTGCCAGCTATCAGTTGTTTTTCGAAGATAGCTGTATGAAGGGCAACAAAGTGAAAAGGAATTTAAAAAACTCTCATCAAGGTCTTATGTATACTAAAATTTTTTCATTTTACATATTTTGAAGGAAGCGATGGATTCTATTTCATTTGCAATTATACCAGCGGAGTAAGAGCGCGCTATGGAAATGAATTCACAAAGATATGCGGAGTTGTCGGGCATAGTGAACATGGACGCATCTATATATGTCAGCTTCTGATTGAATTGTTGAACCACAAGCCATAACTCATCCTATACTTGAAGAACTGGTTCTCAATCCAATTATTGCAATAACAGCTTCTTCCAAGTCATTGAAAAATTCACTTTGTTAGGTCCGCCACCTGTTGCGCTTGCTTCTGCCTTCGGCCGCGCTTAAGGATTATAACCCTTACTAAGTATAATTATTCTTTCGGTGTTGCCGGAGAAGAGGGGCTTCCGCAATTCCGCAAAGCTATACAACATTTCTTGTGCATATAACTTCGGCTACGCCATCCACAGTATTTTTGCGCAGAACCCAAATTGATATTTACAAAAAAGTGCATAGTGCAAACCGAATTTATTACTCTTATTCTGGAACCCGAATTTCGTAATTCGTAATTCGTAGCTAAGTTACGAAAAACGAAAAATCGACATGGTGCAACCCTTGCGGGAACCTGTGCAGCAGCATTGCCAGCTATCAGTTGTTTTTCGAAGACAGCTGTATGAAGGAAAACAAAGTGGAAAGACATTAAAAAAACAT
>NW_023458557.1:934120-948246 GCF_013731165.1 Rhagoletis pomonella | reverse complement strand
AATAATTTACCAGGACAATTGGTCAAAAAAGAGGACAGTCCCGTAAAATACAGGACGGATGGTCACCGTACGTATATTATAAAAAAGGTTTATAAGGCTCTGCGTGTAGACATATTTTTATAGGACTCTTTTTTTATCCTGTTTTCTTTTTGTATTCCATGATTAGAACAAATCTTCTACAAATTTAAGCTGTTAGGTCTTTATAAGTTTTCTTCATTCAGAGTCAGCATTAAGCATATTTAGCACATCTATAAATTTTAATTGTCAGAGAAATGGCGGATTCTCGATGTAGGGTTTGTCTTCATAAAAATCATAAATACCATTCAGTCATACCATTTCGTATTTTGCTAGATAAGAAAAAATCCTTTATTTTAGAAGTTATATACTTATAAATTTTTCTGTGTAGAATAACTGCTCTTTCTCTTCAAATTTGGATTCCTCTTCACAAAGACCATGAATACCATTCCAGACTTTAGTAGATAACCGAGGCCTTCTTCCCTACATTCCCACGACAGCCGGTTCTACGTACCGGAATGACTCGGGTTTCACCCGACCAAGGGCTGTTGTTTCGGCGATCTAACCCCGTTTAGGTCGGCGAAGTATCTCAGAAGTTGTCCGTCCATAGGGCTACATTCACTACGTATTCTCCTACTCAGGGCTGGCATCGAGTCAAACCCTGGGCCAGAAACATACACCTGCTGTATATGCCGGAGACGATTACACCACAACTCCACCTAAGTCAAGTGTAATGCCTGCGAGAGGTGGAGTCACCTCAGAGTCTGCTCGGGACTACGGACACATAGACAGTGGACCACGTCGTACGTGGCCCCCTGTTGCTCAAACAGAGCAGCCTCCACGGCTAACCACGGTCCGCCCGAGCAGCCCCACACACTCACACAGCAGCCACACACAGTCACCACAACACAACAACATAATAACACCACAGACCGTACCACAGCCACTACAGACCACATAACACACACAACCACACCACCACCCACACGCCGCCGCCAACAACTCCTGGTTCCCCCTACAATCTGCACGGTATGTCAGACCAGGATATTCCGTAATGTGACATCAGTCAAGTGCAACACCTGCCTTGGCTGGTGCCACTTTAGGGCATGCTCAGGTCTGCGTACCACGCGAGATTGGACTGAGAACTTCGAGGGCCCGTGTTGCGCTGCTCGGTCGCAGACCCCAATTGCGACGCCCCCCACCACCACCACAGGGCGGCAATCACCTCAGCAGCACACACAGCCAACGGCGGCAAGAACATACACTTCACTTACACCCCACATCACGACACGTCTCCCGAACCACATGAAGCTCCTTCAATTCAACTGCAACGGGCTACAGAGCAAGATTGAGGAGATAACCGTCTTCATGTATCGGCATGGTATATTGATAGCTGCGGTCCAAGAGACGCAGTTGCACAGCAATTCAACTTTGTTGAATTGCGCCGGGTACAACGTGCACCGTCAAGATCGCGAGCGAGATAATGGTGGTGGCTTAGCGTTCATCACGCACCACACCGTGCAGTATCGTCTTATCGAAGCAGACATCGACCGCAGGGATACCACCCTAGAATGTCAGGGCATCGCTATCCGGTCAGGCGATGTCGAGCTCGAAATATTTAACATATACATACCCCCTGTCACCTGCTGCCCGGCAGGATATCACCCTGATATAGGTGCGCTCCTCAGAGGTGAAAACCGTATGGTAGTAGGTGACTTTAATGCGCACCACGATCTTTGGCACTCAAGCCTGTCAAACGATCGTAGGGGAACAGACTTGGCTGAGCAGATAGACGATTCGACATTCTGCACAATGAACGACGACGCACCCACCAGGATTATGGGTAACTGCAGTAGCTCGCCAGACATCACAATAGTCAGCGCTGGTCTGATAAACAGCATAACGTGGCGACCTATGCTGACTCTAGCATCAGACCATCTACCCATAGTCATCTCGATAGATAAACCAACCGACTTTGCCTCCGCCAAACACCGGACCTATATCAACTTTTCTAAAGCTGATTTGAAAGGTTACGCGGAGTTTACCGAAAACACCTTCGCAGCGCTCCCCACACCAACCGACGTCCATCTCGGTGAACGTAAGTTCCGCAGGGCTATCACTGCTGCTGCAGCTCGCTTCATACCGGCAGGATGTATATCGGACCCACGTCCAAACTTCCCTGCCGAAGCGGCTGTTCTAGCCGATCGTCAGGCCGATCCCGGAGATCCCCGTATCAGGGATCTCAACATGGAGATTCGGCAACTTGTAAACGTACATAAGCGGAAGAAGTGGGAGGAGCATCTGAAGACTTGTAATTTCATCTCTGGTGTGAGCAAGCTTTGGTCAACCGTGAGGTCATTGTCCAAAGACGAAGCACGACGACAGAGTCGAAATTTCCTTCGGCGACCATGCCTCGTCGGACCCGGAGCGTTGCGCGAGCTATTTTAGCCGGCAGTTCATACTGCATCCTCCGGTGGACAAAGCCAAGCGTCGAGTGACCAAAAGGCTGCACAAACTGCCAACAACTTGTGCCCCCCTTGCTTTCACTTGCGGTGAAGTTCAGGTGGCCATCGGGAAGGCGAAAGCCTCCAAAGTCATAGGTCCCGACGGAATATGCATGCTGATGCTGAAAAATTTGGGTCCTGCGGGGGTAGCGTACCTAACGGAGGTCCTCAACTTGTCAATGGCCACTCTCATCATCACAGACATCTGGAAGGTGGGGAGAGTGGTCCCACTGCTCAAACCGGGGAAACCTGCCAACAAAGGAGATTCGTATCGTCCGATTACACTCCTTTCCCCGGTAGCGAAGACACTCGAGGCCTTGCTACTCCCGTACTTCACAAACCACCTGACCCCAGCGAAGCATCAGCATGGTTTCCGTAAAGTGCACAGTACAACAACAGCACTTAACGCCATAAACACTCAGATAACTCGTGGCCTTAACCGTAACCGTCCCTGTGAGAGAACGATTCTAGTAGCGTTGGACTTGTCAAAGGCGTTTGACACCGTCTGCCATTCCACGCTGCTAGAAGATATAGAGGCCTCCTCTCTCCCACAGAGGCTCAAACGGTGGTCGGCAAATTATCTGAGTGGTCGACATTCGTCGGTAATGTTTAGAGACAAAACGAGTAAGCAGCGAAAAATAAAACAGGGGGTTCCTCAGGGTGGTGTCCTTTCCCCGCTACTGTTTAACTTTTACATTTCAAAGCTCCCTCAAACACCAGAGGGAGTCTCGATTGTCTCTTATGCCGACGATTGCTCGATCATGGCGACTGGGAATGGAATTGATGACCTGTGTTCGAAAGTAAACGGCTATCTCTCCGAACTTTCTCGCTTCTTCACTGCAAAGTGTCTAGCCCTCTCCCCTACGAAACCCTCCGCGACCCTGTTCTCAACCTGGACGAAGGAGGTCAGGCTACTGCTGGGGATTCACGTCGATGACACACCAATTCCGACGGTGAATAACCCCAAAATACTCGGAGTAACATTCGACAGCCTGCTCTCCTTCTCTGCGCACTCAACCGCTATTGTCAATAAAGTACAGAGCCGCAACAAGGTCCTCAAGTCGCTAGGCGGCAGTTCTTGGGGCAAAGACAAAGAAACGTTGCTGGCAACATACAAGGCAATAGGCCGGCCGGTTTTGAACTACGCAGCGCCAGTGTGGTCGCCAGGGACTAGCAGGACGCAGTGGACGAAGCTACAGACTGTACAGAACACCGCCCTCAGGACAGCGAACGGATGCCTCTTGATGTCGCCTGAACACCACCTGCACGGCGAGGCGCAAATGCTCCCTGTGAAGGAGCATAATATAATGCTCTGCAAGCAGTTCCTGATCGGGAGCCACAGAAGTGGCCACCCAAGCAGACAGCTGCTTGCAGAGGAGCCCTCGCCTAGGCACGTCAGGAGGCATCTATATGAACTGACGGACGAAGTCCAGAGGTTCATTAAGCAACCTCTGGACCCGACAGCTTACAGACAGGCCCTGAACGGCATTCACAGGGACTCAGTCTCGAGTTATGTAGACTCTAGACCTGTGAATGCCGTTCTAGGCATACCACCCCCGGACATAGACGAGACGGAGCTTCATCTGCCTTGGGAGACACGCACAACACTCGCCCAACTTCGCTCCGGCTACTGCAGCAGGTTGAACTCCTACTTGAGTAGGTTGAATGAGGATGTGCCGAATGAGTGTCCGGCATGCGGAGAGACCCCACATGACTCGAAACATCTGTTCGCATGCCCGGAAAACCCGACAACCCTAACGGCCTTGTCCCTGTGGACAAACCCCACAAAAGCTGCACGGTTCCTAGGGTTGCCGTTAGTGGAACTTGACGACAACGACTGAGATACCAACCGATCTGGGCGGGGTTGTTGTAGCCGCTACAACAGCAACCACATGGTATCTCCCTTCGTTCCCGCGGTGGGGTCTACGTAACCGGAACGACCCAGATTTATATTTTGGCCAAGGACTTTCACTCCAGCAACACTCCCCAAAAACTCTTTGCGGAACTTGTATGCTGCTACAAAAACAGCAACATGGTATCTCCCTTACAAAGCGAATTAGAAATTAAGGTGGGTATTAGTACTAAGCTACGAAAAAAAATTTATACAAAATTACATCACGTAAATTTTCCGAGAAAATTCGTTTCGTTCGTTTTTAATTTCCTTTAATGTTACAGCATATTACTAACACTAACTTCGAATTTCCATAAATCTTTCAGATTTGCTCAAAATTCAAAAATGACAAATCAGAAGGATAAAATGGTATTGTGTTATTAAATGAAACGTAAAAAAAGTATTGGTTTATTGTCGAAGGGGGATCTATTCTATTTAAAAATCTAGTTCAGTAGTTAACGAGTTGAAAATTTATATATTTTTCATTATGAGAAGAAGCATTTCCGCGTTATCGGTCAAGAAGCCATTTCTTTTTACAACATAAATGCTACCCGATGCACTCAACACTCTTTTTGAGTTCACTGAGGAAGGTGGTTCGCAAGATACCTCATTGTCAAAGTGAACAAATTTGGAAATTCTTTGCGACTATAATAATAATAGATTGGTGCCTATGCATTTGTTGGTGTTTGGCTGGGCTTCCCCTCCTATTTGTGGGGTGCGCATTGATGTTGTCACACAAGGGGAGGGACCTACAGTTTTACGCCGACTCAGAACGGCGATTGTATTTTAATGAGAAACTGTTTTCATGGCAGAAATACACTCGGAGGTTTGCCATTGCCTGCCTGGCTTGAACCCAGGCCCTGCGGAATGGTGGCGCTACACCACCGTCTGTCGATTCCACCAAATTAAAGGATATTCTTGTCTAGGTATAAGGGGTAGCTGTAAATATTTATCCATTTCTCCATCGTTTGGCTATCCACATCACTAGAAAAACTGAAATCAGTATCAGAGCCGTTGGCGATTTCCGCAAAGCATTGTGAACAGTCGTACACCAAGGGCAAACACTTTGGGGGGCACACTCACCACTAGCTTCGAACCTTTTTTTAAAATAAACCCGTAGAACCTTTTGGTGGGAATATTAACACACTTTATTAAATTTGCGTTAGCGGGGTTATAGCGCAGAACACGTCTGGTCGATCTGACATTCGCAAAATTGTGTTTTGTTTCATGTTATGTTGTAATTCATGTGTGTGTGTATGTGTTAGTACAATTCATGTGTATATATGTGTGTGTACGTGTATTATGTGTACGTGGGTGGAACGGGCCGTGGTGAGTAGGCGATTAGGCAGGATTGCTGCTATTCCACGGAGCCATTCACGGTCGAACTCATTTTCCATCCCGGCCCCCCTAGGCGAGTCTTCAGCCTAGTAGTTGCTGGAGTTGCTGCAGGGTCTCCACTACGTTGCTGATTCCGGTTGCACGACGAGGACGTTGCGTAGGCTGGTGCCGGCGATGTGTGACCGCTGGAGCGCGATATCGAGCCCCAGGATGGTTCCAAGTGCGGTGGCCCTGCTGTACTGGTGGTCGCCGCGATCGTGCTGTACTGCTGTCGTGCGGCCTTCGCCGCCCATGGTTGCGTGGCACTGGCGTCTCGATCATCGGACGTCCGAACATGCGGTGCAACAGCGTGTGATGCGGTCTGTCGCATAGTTGGCACCTGATGGGGGAGTCGCATTCCCTCGTTGCGTGGGATAGCGCCAAGCAATTGAGGCAGTACCCATGCGCTTGCGCGACTTGCTGGCGCTGCGGCGGCTGCATACTCCTAAATATGGAGTATAGGCGCAGCTTGTGTGGGCACCTACATAGCGGGCATCGTACGCCTTGCATTTCTGATGGGCTCCTTTGTGGAAGCTCAAGCGCCACACGGGGAGGTGCCGTCGGAGCGGCGGCGGGACGAGGCGTAACGTTGCGTAGCGCTGCGGCCGGGGCTGTTGCGGTACGTGGCGCAGAAGAACGCGGAGCTGATACTGGCGGTGCTGCCGAGCGGGACACGGTGATTGTCGAACGGAGAGTTGGAGTTGGTTTGGCTTCATGCATTTCCACGTCCATGTTTACCTACGTTAGGGGAGAACGGACTTTAGTATAGCATAGGTGTAAGCAGTTATGAACATGATTGCTAGGCGTAAGCCCCTTGGTATGCGTTCGAGGGTCCGGATTTAGGCACTTTTGATATTCTCGGTTTACGTTTATTGCGGTTTGATGATTTTAGGTATCGGTATTCGCGCAATCGGTAGGAGAGGCGGTTGGAAGGAAACATAGCTTGACGAGCGGTCGAGTGAGTATGCCGCTTTGTGTACGGAGATCAACTACGCGGATATGGCCGTCGGAGCCATGATATATTTTCTCTATACGGCCGAGTCGCCATTCCGTAGGGGGAAGGCATTCGTCATGAATTAGGACACAGTCTCCAATCTTTGGCTCTTCTTGAGCGTTTTTCCATCGGTATCTTTTATGGAGGTCTTTTAGATATTCCTCCTTCCATCGACGGCTAAATTCGTGATGGAGAATTTTCATTCGTTCCCATCGATTCATTAAAGATAAGGATTGCTCGTCTGGTTCGGGTATTGCCAGAAGTGGAGCTCGTCTAAGAAAATGCCCAGGGGTGAGGGCAGTGAAATCGGAGGGATCTTGCGAGAGCGCAGAGAGGGGCCGTGAGTTAAGAACGGCTTCTATTCGGGTTAATAATGTAGTAAATTCTTCAAAGTTAAATTTGTGTGTGCCAGCGACTTTTTTAAAATGTGTTTTGAAGCTTTTTACAGCTGATTCCCATAGACCACCCATATGTGGGGCACTTGGTGGGATAAATTGCCAATCAATCCCTTGGGGTGCGTATTTTTTCGTTATAGGTGAGGCTAGCCTGCCATTAGCACGAAGCAGACCTTTCGTGTCTAAAAATGGATTGAGTACTAATATTTGACTCTTTTTGTCAATTGGTTTTGATTCTCTTAGCATTAACATTTCGCGGCTGAAAAAGCGCATTTGAGTGTATGCAACATGGGAAACCTTTGCTTTTTGTAGGTCTTGATGCGTTAACATGTTATCTGGGGAATTCGGTGTTTTCTTCACCTTATTTTTGAGGCGCTCAGTGTCATCCAATATTGTGTGAAAGGTTTCAACTTTTCGACTTTCTGGGGCAATTATGTTGCGTATGGGGGATTGTGGCCAGAATTTTTGTGATTCTATTAGCCAGCTGGGGCCGTTCCACCAGAGTGAGGTGGTGGCGAGGTGCAGGGGTTTGCAACCTCTTGTGCCAAGATCGGCGGGGTTATCAGCACTGGCTACATGTCGCCAAGTTGCTGGCCCAACTAAATCAAGTATTTGGGCTGTGCGATTGGAAACGTATGTTTTCCAAGAGTGGAGTGGTTTTTCTAACCAAGCTAAGACGATCTCTGAGTCTGACCATAGATATAATTTCTGATTGGAAATGCGTTTGCACAGTTGAGGCTAATTTTGCGAGTAGAAGCGCGCCACACAGTTCAAGTCGTGGTAGAATTAGTGTTTTGAGAGGTGCCACTTTGGCCTTTGCTACTAACAAATGGCTTGAAATTGTGGTGTTAATTTGGGTGCGCACATATATAGTTGCGCAATATGCCTTTTCAGAGGCGTCGCAGAAGCCATGCAGTTCTACTTGGTATTCGGGGGGGTAATTTACCCATCTAGGGATTTGTATCCTGCGGGGTCAAAAAGTTTCGCTACAGCCGACAGAATTTGTCTTTTAGTCATTGTGGATTGAGCAGATATCGACTCAAGAGTATATGAGAATTTATCTGAGATCGCATTCCATTGTATGCCTAGGGTTTTTGTTGTACTTTCCTTTTCGAATATTAGGACGTTTGAATCTAATAAATTTTCTTTATTTATATCTTTTAGGATTTCGGGGTGATTGGTGGTTATCTTTCTTAGGGGGAACCCTGCTGAGTTGAGGGCTTGTATCACTTGTGATAGTGCTTCATACGCTTTTGGTAAGCTGTAGCTTCCAGACAGGATATCATCCACATATGTTTGTGTTTTTAACACAGGGGTTGCTAGGGGAAATTTTTCTTTTATATCGTTTGCCAATTCGTGAAGTGTTCGAATGGCAAGAAAGGGGGCGCAATTTACGCCAAATGTCACCGTTTTGAGTTTATAGTCACATATTGGACTATTTGGTGAATTTCGAAATATAATGCGCTGAAAGTCTTGATCGTCTTTATGTACGAGTATTTGTCGATACATTTTTTCGACGTCTCCGTTAAATACGTATTTGAACATACGCCACTTTAAAATCAGAAGCATTAAATCGGGTTGTAATGTGGGTCCTGTGTACAAAATGTCATTTAAGGAATTGCCCGAACTTGTACACTTCGAGGCGCTGAAGACTACTCTTACCTTGGTTGTTTTTTTGTCTGGTTTTACAACCGCATGATGGGGTAGGTAAAATGAGGTGTATTTACCTTTGATTATGTTCTCATATGGATTTACTTTTTCCATATGATCTAAATCGAGATATTCTTCCAGGACACCATCGTATGCTGATTTAAGCTCGCCTTTTTTAAGTAGGTTTTTTCCATACTTAAAAACTGCTGAAGCGCAGAGGTTCGGGAGCGACCTAGGGTGAGTGTGTCTGGGAATTCTGGCTTAAATGGAAGTCGTACTACATATCGACCAGTTTGTGCTCGCGTTGTTGTGGCTTTGTAGTAATCTTCGCAAGCTTTATCTTCTGGGGTAGTGACTTGTATGTTGGGGAGTTCTTCTAACTCCCAAAATCTTTTTAATTGAGAATTGAGGTATTCGTTTGAAATATCTCAACTTGAGTTCTGAATACCGATATTTTTCACTTACTTGGCCGCTTAGTATCCATAAAATGGAAGATGATGAAGAAGTTATATTTAAAATCGTTTGATTATAAATATAAATAAACTGTGTCAATTAAATAATATAATATTGTGAGAAAGTGACTCTAACTAGCGAATATAACACATACATATGTATGTAAGCATATTCATCTAACGAGATACATATATACAAACAAAGTAAAATAGTGGAAAAGCGCGCGGTTTTAAAGACGAAATGTCTGAAACGGACAAGTGTGAGAAATGTAAAGTTGCAATACGTGGAGAGACAGGTGTCAGGTGTGTGGGTGTATGCGGAAAGGTATACCACACTGCATCAAAATGTTCTGGGTTGGATAGCTACAAAGCCAATGTAATAGGATCGCATCCAATGGTGAAGTTTATCTGTGATGAGTGCATTACATATATACATAATGTTGACTTAGTAGTGCGAGATATGCAAGAGAGTGTTAATAAAAATAGTGTGTACCTAAAAGAATATAAAAATGAATTTGATCGGGCAATACAAGCCAGCAAGAGAGAGTTAAAAGACCTTATGAAAGCGATGGAAGACAAATATAATGAGAGGTTAGCAACCCTAAAAATGCACCAAGAAATGTACTTAAAAAATGCTGCAGAAATTAAGAAAGTGCGAGAGGTAGCGGAGCAAATGGTAAAACAAGTTGAAGTAGTGGGAAATGAAAATGAGAAATTATGTAGCGAAATAAAAACAATAGCGAAGAATAAAAGCAGTGTGACGCAACAGCAAAAATCATATGCAAATGTGTTGAAAATGAGTGATAACACACAAACAACTAGGGAGGTGCCGGAATTTAAGAAACGCACTCCTATCATTGTGAAACCGAAAGCGAAACAAACGAGTGAAAAAACAAAACAAGATTTAAATAATAAAATTAACCCTAATCACCTAAAAATAACTGATATCAAAGCTGGCCAAAATGGTGTTATGGTGATTGACAGTATAGATGAAAGTGAAAGAGAGAAAATCAAAGAAATTATGGACAAACAAATGAGTGATAAATACGAAATAAAGATCCCAAGGGACTATAAACCAAGATTATTTATAACTGATATGCACTTTGAAAAAAATAGTGATGAATTGATAGAATGTTTAAAGAACCAAAACAAATGCCTAGAGCAAGGCGAAATAAAAGTTATTAAACAATATAGTGTCAAAAATAACACCAAAACCTATTATAACGCAATTGTAGAGGTGGATGAGTGTATGTTTACTAGCGTTATGAAGTTAGATAAGCTAAACATAGGATGGGAAAGATGCAGATTTTACGATGGTGTTAACGTGACAACGTGTTTTAAATGCAAAGGATACAATCATAAAGCGACCGATTGTAAAAGTGAAGAAGTGTGCAGTAAATGTCTGGGAAAACACAAAACCACGGAGTGTAATGAAACTCCTAAAAACAAGTGTATAAATTGCATAAAGGCTAATGAAAAATTGAACTTAGGGCTAGACGAAAATCACTTATGTAATAGCCGAGATTGTCCAGTCTATTTAAAGCACTTAAGTGCAAAAAAGCATAGGCTTGGTTATTAGCAACTAACACACCACTCAGAAGTTGTAGATCAACATGAGGAATATATTCCCGCAAAAGTTAACCGCAAAAGCAAGTCTGCAAATGCTGCTAACAGTGTATTAAAATGTATTTACTTAAATATTAATAGCATAGTTTCGAATAAAAGTGAATTGGAAGTGATGGCGGAAGTTCATAAGCCGGCGATCATATTATGCTCTGAAACGTGTACAACAAAAGATATTGAAGATAAAGAATTGGAAATAGCAACTTTTAACATGATAAGATGTGATTCCCACAGCAGGCACACTGGCGGAGTACTAATATACGTACATAGAGAAATAAACTTTAATATAATATACAATGATAGTGTTAACATGAACTTGTGGTGTATTGTAATAAAATTGAAAAAACTGGGTAAAAAGTGGCAAATAGGGGTGCTCTATCACTCGCCAAGCACAAGTGATGCAGCTTTCTTAGACTATTTAAATGAAATATTAATTGATAAATATGAAAAAAGTAACCACAATATAATAGTTGGTGATTTTAATATTAACATGAATCATATATCAACATATAGTACAAGACTGAATGAAATATTTTCGGTGATGGGTATGGCTCAAAAAGTGGATTTTAATACACGAATTACGGATACAACTGAATCTAAAATTGATCTCGTATATTCAAATTCAGAAGAAATAAAGTGTAAATCTTTGCAAGCATACAAAATTTCCGATCATGAAACTATAATGTTCAATGTTCCATCATCTAAATCTTATAAGATGAGAGTGTCCAAGAAAATTATTGCTTGGGATAAATATAGTAATGACAGTTTATTAAACCTACTAAGGACTTTTAATTTTAATATCGATGAAAACGCATTAATTGATGATAAAGTTGAACTAGTGAACCACATTTTAACGCAAGCAATGGAAAATTTAACTTATGAAAAAGAAGTACATATAAAACTAATGAATAAGTGGTACGATAGAGAGCTTGCACAATTAAATAAACATAAATTTTATTTATATACATGTGCTATACAGACAGGATTGTGGGATGAATACAAAAATATTAATAAAATGTATAAAAACCTGGTTAAAATAAAGAAAATTAAATACATGGAAAATAAAGTCATAATGAATGAAAACAACGCCAAAGAAATGTGGAAGTACCTTAAATCCACGGTCTGCTTGGCGCGTGATAAGGAAGGTATTAATAAAGCGGTAATCGATGGTATATTGGTAGAAGATGATCTTGCTTTGGCAAATGGACTTAACAAGTTTTTTATAAATAGTGTGATAGAAATAAATAATATTATAGAATATTTCGATATAACACTAAGTGATAGTCACGCCAATTCCGAATTTAAGTTTGCAAAAATTACAACCGATGAAGTTATAAAAATCCTGCAAGATTTTAAATACAAAATAGGCGGTAGAAAAATTCTGTCTGACGGTGTAATAAAAGACTCTATAATGTATACAGGGTATTTCTAGGCCCAAATAATAAATAGCAGTTTGGAAGATGGTATTGTACCAGAAAAGTGGAAAATGTCAACGGTGATCCCAGTTGAAAAAGTCAAAAAGACAATACAACCAGAAGAGCTCAGACCCATAAATACCATACCAAGTGATGCTAAAATTCTTGAGGTGTATGTTAAGAATCAATTGGTAAAACATCTAGATTCAAACAAAATACTTGTCAGTCAACAGTCGGGTTTTAGGAAAAAACATTCGTGCGAAACAGCTCTTAACTTTGTGATATCGGAGTGGAAAGACGACCTAAATAATAAGAAAGTGGTGGTTGCTGTCTTTCTTGACCTTAAAAGAGCCTTCGAAACGGTAGACAGGGAAATACTTATCAAAAAGCTTCAACAAATCGGTATTAAAGACATAGAGCTTGCGTGGTTTCGCAGTTATTTAAAGCATAGGAAACAGCGAACAGTTATAAAAACAGCGATATCGGACGAATTGGAAGTGCCCATAGGCTTACCACAAGGCTCGGTGCTAGCACCAATACTGTTCCTCATATATATAAATGATATAATAAATGTAATACAAGACTGTGAGATCAAACTATTTGCAGATGATGCATTACTTATGATCAGTGATGATAATATTACTACTGCGGTAACAAAAATGCAAAATGATCTTAATAACTTATACACATGGCTATGCGCGAATAGGCTAAAGCTTAACATAAATAAAACGAAATATATGGTGATAACTAGGAAAAATATTAATGATGAAGACTTAAGTGGGCTAAAAATAAATAATGAAAGCATACAAAAAGTTAATAGCATAAAATATTTAGGAATTATAATTGATAACAAACTTAAATTTGAAGAACATATAAACTACATAGTGGAGAAAGTCGCGAAAAAGATTGGGGTTGTGCAGAGAACTACCAAGTATATACAAGAAAAATATAAAATAATTATTTATAAATCGGTCATTGAACCACACTTTGTGTATTGCCCATCGATCCTATTCATAATAGCAGACAAAGAAATTGATAAACTACAAAAGCTTCAAAACAGATGCATGAGGTTTATTCTTAAAAAACGTAGAGATGCTAGAACGGGTGATATGTTAAAAAAGTTGAACTGGTTGAGTGTCAAACAAAAAATTTACTTTCACACCATGAAGTTGATATTTAATATAAAACATGGAAATGTACCTGAGTATTTAAGTAACAACGTAGTTTTAGTGGAGCAAACACACAATATAAATACTAGGAATAGACATAATTTCAAATTGCCATTGTTTCGAACAGAAATAGATAAGCAAAATATTTTCTACAAAGGCCTAAAAGGCTACAACGAGCTCCCATTGGAAATTAAAAACTGCAATAAAATCTTAGTTTTTAAGGCAAAATTATATGAATTTTGTAAAACTTTACCTATAAGATAGGATAGTGTAAATTGTATTTTGAATTAGGCTTTGAGCCGTAATAAATAAATAAATACATAAATAAAAATCCAAAGATGGTATTTTGGGCTAACAGGGTATTGAAATTTTTTCAATGCCTTCTAGCATTATTTGGGGTATTAGGTCGCTGCCTAATAGGATATCAACTTGCGCGTGGGTGTGGCAGTTGGGATCCGCTAATTTGAGATGGGCGAATTTTTGACGATCTTTGTCGTTTATTTTATAGCTTGGAAGCATATTTGTTAGTTGCGGCAGAACTATAGCTTGTGCTTTTATTCTTACATCCGCATTGGGGGAAATCAGGGTTAATGAGCAGATTTTATTAGAGTTTTGTATTACTCTTCCACCCATTCCCGAAA
>NW_023458557.1:905539-934110 GCF_013731165.1 Rhagoletis pomonella | reverse complement strand
TTTTGTCTTTGACGTTTCTCCTCTATTTACCAAAAATAATCGATAAATCCGGGTTGCAGACGGAGAAGTTATCTTTTTAATACAGGGCTATATCAAAACTTGGATTTCAGAGGAGAAATTTTGCAGCAGATAATCTAGCTAAACAAAAAAAAAAACTTAATATAACAATATTGTAAAATTTATTAAGGGCAGCAGTCTACCGGATATCCGATCGGATATCCGAATCCGGCTCTTATTTTTTACAGGATATCCGAAATCAGGCACATCCCTACATTAGACAATGCCAAATATGAATATTTAATTATTTCATTATCACAGGAAGTAATAATGACAGTGCTTGATATTATTCAAAATCCTCCAGTTGGTAATAGATATGAAAATTTAAAACGAATTTTGATTGAGCGTTTTTATTTAAGTCAAAGTAAACGTTTTTGAAAAAATATTATATAGCACAGAGCTGAGTGATATAAAACCTTCTGAGTTATATCGCTCGTTATTACTTTTCGCGGGTTCAAATTTCAATACAGATCGTCTTAAGAAATTTTGGCTTCAAAAACTGCCAAAAATTTAATGTTGCTCTTATTTCTTCAGGAACTACCAATATAGCTAATATGGTTAAGTTGGCTGATGATGATGGCTGGCCAGCTGGCAACGCAACTGAAAAGAAAATTTGTATTATGAAGGCCAACTATCGTCAGTTGCTGTACAGTTATCGATAATCGAAATTTGACAGTTCAACAACCAGCAAGTGGCTGTATACAAGCTGTGCGAGTAAAATTAAATTATTAAAATAAAGAGTTTTAAAGAAAAGGCAGCAATAAAGCTAAGCTCATCACAATTATTTGTTTAAGAGGAAGAGAAGTGCATGAACGCGGCCTCAATCAGGCGACATTTAAAGGATAATTCCAATCCTCTAGAGCTTCCGCGTGCACTGTAAGCAAAAGTAAATGCTTTAAAGTTTTTTCTTTTATTATCGTTTTGTATTAATTTTCAAGGCGTATTGAGGACTTCCAAAAGAAGCTGTAGTATAATTGGTTAATAAACAGATGAACCACTTCATTCAACTTCAATACCTCCGCTCATAAAAGCTTGCGCACCTCGTTGATTTTTCGTAGATGAAGTGCCACAGCAATGACTTCAATTTGGAAAACTTGGTGCGTCGGTAGTTTTAAAAGAGGTGCTTCAGTTGATAAAGGAAAAAAATTGCAATCAGTGTTCGCTTTTGTTTCGCCAAAAGGGTATACTCCATGGGAACTAAAATTTCAAGTTATTGTTTTGTTATTTTCACCATATTCTGTAAAAGAAAACTGCATTGCAAAATGTTAATATCGTTCTAATTTTTAAAAGTAAAATATATAACAAACTTTTCAATTTTCTCTCCTAAATACGCTCCAAAAACATTCCAAGCTACCACAAAAATGTAGTTGCCTTTATACACACTTTGTAGCAACTGGAGTTGTCAGTTGAAAGTTGCCAGTTGCCATCTGTAATATCACTTTGGCAACTAGCAACGCAACTGAAGTTCGCTTGCTATCGATAATCGACCCGTAATTCTTTGATTCAGTACACCAAATTAATAACGGTATTGAAAAGGCGATGGAAAATGTTCTTAAGATTACAACAAGTATGTGCCAAAATTTTTCAAAATTATCTGTTGAGGTATGCTCGATTCGTAATTCAATTGAAAATCAGCCAATGTCTTCAGAGCAGTCCCGATTTCGTAGCACAAATCGTAAAGATCGACATCACGTGACTGGCTATGTCGCTTTCACTATCGGTTTGGAAGTAGAGCGCGCAAATACGAACAACCATGTTTATATAACAAAAAGGGAAACTAAAGTCACCCATCATTTTGGCGACAAATGATGGGTCAAAAACTGTTTGTGCTCGTCGCCTTTTCGTTTACGATAATGGAAACAATTGAAATTTTTTGATAGACAGTGGTGCGGAGATACTGGTGTTACCATCTTCAAAATTTAGGCAATTCAAGAGACCTTCAGACTTGTTTTTAACTGCGGCTAATGCAAGTAGTATTAAGACTTTTGGAAAAAAATTAATTAATGTAAATTTAAACATAAGAAGATAATTTCCATTTAGGAGCAGATTTCTTATCAAAATTTGGACTTTTAGTTGATTTGAAAAATAAACGCCTAGTCGATCCTCTAACGAATATTTCACGATTTCCATTTTAACGGGAACGTTTCATTACCAAAATTTTATTTATTTATTATAAGAAAAGGAGTGAGTGAATTACCACTTGAATAGTGTTTGGAGCGCTAGTTTCATACCACCTTCGGCTCACTTTTAATTTTTTCGTTTTTTTTTGAAATGATATTAGCATATATCTAAATGAGGGTTAACTCTAGCTTAACCTCATCAGATAAGCCAGTTTGTGGAAATTGTTTATTTTTTGGATCGATTTTTCGTCGGTGTTTTTTAGTATCTCTATCGGAGTGGTATTTCCAAAGGTGTCTAGCTGAGTCGAAAGCGTTGCAATCGTTTAACAGGTGTGTGATGGATAGTACGTGGTTGGGGCAATATGGGCACTGTGGCGGGGGCGAACCATTAAGTAGATAGCTCTGTGTAGCGATAGCGTGTCCACTGCGCATTCTGCTGAACCTTTTGAGGTTATGGCAGTTCGTGCTGGTAAGGAAGTTAGGTTTGAGGCCTTCGGTGGTCAGGTTAGTATAATGGTGGGTGTACTCTTTCCAACGTTTGCTTTTTCTGCTCGCTAAGTTTAGTTTAGCAAAATTGTGAAAATCTTTCTTTTGTACCAAGTTTACCGTGTAGAGAGGTTGACTGGCTGCCTCCCTTGCTCTAACGTCCGCGGCTTCGTTGCCGTATATGCCAACATGGCTGGGAACCCACATAATTTTCATGTGATTATGCCTTAGATACAGTGCGTCGCGGATAAGTGATACTAGTAAGTTGTTGTTGTTGTTTGAATTGGTGATAAATTGTATCGTTGACAAACTATCGGAGCAGATGACGTGTTCCTTTTTTGATTTGAGAGCAAATTGTGTTGCTAAGAGTATAGCAATAGTTTCCGCTGTATACACCAAGGTAGGTTACCCACCGCGATGGTATTACCGTTTGCTTCTTTGGCCGCGAAAGCAGTGATCTCCTTGATTTTTGTCCCATCCGCATATAGGAAGTTCCAATCCTGCTGTTTTAGATCCGTTTCTATTTGGGTGAAGTTTTGGCTGTATTGTATTAAGTACGCCTGTATATCGTTTTATGTCTATCTCACGACTAACTTTATTTTTCTTATATTCTACAGTCTAAGCACTATTCTCAATCTATGTGTAATGTTCTTCTTCATTTGTCATGAACTGGTTACAATAACATTGTGTTTACAATATTTTAGAGCATCTCATTTCATTGTAATGTGTCATTTAATGGTATGTCTCCAATGTGAACCTTACTTATTACACGCTATTGTATTTTTTTTTTTTTTAAATATATTATATATGTACATGTGTTAGCAAATAGCAAATGGACAACAGACAAAGAAAGCGTTAACCACTCAGCTACCACCCGTATCTTTGAGTGGGCCTAACAACGCGACCACTTCTTGTTGTATGTGGTGCTACTTCATGTGCTGCGTTTGATACTGAGGGGTCACTTCCAACAGTCTCAGCCACTGAGTTGTTGAAATCTGCTGAAGTATTTGTTTCGCTACTTGTTTCGTTTGACTTTCAGACTCACGTCCTTTTCTAATAGCACTTTCTGCAGTCCATAAATCACTGGCTTTGAAATCAGTGTTCACCGACTTTGCGATAATCTGCGATTGCGTCTGAACAAGTAGTTAAAACTGTCCCTGATTATATATGACTTTTCATTTGTGTTACCAGCAATCGTTCCATGATTCCACTCCTTCGAGTTCTTTTTGAAAATTACTGTATCCCCTATATTGAGTTTTGGCAAAGTTTTTGCAGAACAATCATAATAAAATTTTTGTTTTTCCTTTTTATTTTCTATTTTCTTTTTGACTTCCGATTTATCTATGTTGTTTAACAGTAGTAATGTTTCAGACACCAGCAATTTCGTTTTAATTAACCTACCGAAGAATAACTCGGCTGGTGCCAACCCCATGCTTGCTACCGGTGTTGTGTTGTACTCAAGGATTTTATACTGAAATTGATCAACTTCATTTGTCTCGTAGCATCTTTTTAATATGTTTTTTGAAATTGCCACGGCCTTTTCAGCCAGTCCATTACTTTGAGGATATCGTGGACTTGAGAATCGGAATTGGATGTTATATTCGTTTGCGAACCGCTCAAACTCGGCGGAACTGAAAGGACTGTTATCGGATTTAATTATCCTTGGATACTTAACCTTGTCAAACAATCCTCGAACACCCTGGACTATGTGCGTTGACGTTTTATTACTTAGCTCAAATGACGCTAATTAGAGTAAGCATCTATAACGGCAATGAAATCGCGACCAGCGTATTCGAATAAGTCCATTGCTACAATATGATATGGGTAATTTGGAGTTTCCTCTTGATCTAGTACTAGTGGCTCTTTTTGAATGTTTCGCTTGAACTTTTCACAAACTGAACAAGATCCTACTAAGTTTTTTATTTTTTCGTTCATTCCAGGCCAGAAGTATAACCTCCGAACTTTTGACAGTGTTTTTTCTATGCCCAAGTGCGGTCCATGGAGTGATGCGGCAATTTTATCTTGTAACGCAGTTGTGCTAACCTGTGATTTAAAAATAGTACTTCATTTTCAACGTGCAATAGTGACTTTATCTTGTAAAATACTTGACTGAATTCATCAAGTTTATGGTACCCGGGCCACCCGTTTCTCACATATTTACAAATTCTTCCAAATTTCTCATCTTTCAACAAAGTTTCACGGTAGTTATTATAATTGTTTTCTGACAGGCAAACAGATTTGGTCACCGAGTGAATTATTCCCATTAGTTCCTTAACTTCTTCTACCTCTTTCACCGGTGCTCTTGATAAGCAGTCAGCAATTAACATGTCACTACCTGGCTTGTAGACAATATTCATATTAGGCTACTTGAGTAGTAGCATGAACATACGCTGTAAACGTGCTGTAACGGTTATCGATATCCTGCTTTATTAGAGTTTCCAGTGGTTTATGATGACTTTCGTCCATACAAAAATAAGTGAAATCGGTGACATGCAAACACAATTGCTAGTAATTCTTTCTCTATTTGAGCCCACTTTTGTTCATTTTTGCTCAGTGTACGTAAAGCATATGCTACAGGGTGTCCCTCCTGTAGGAGAACGCACCCAAGACCATCTTTTGACGCATACGTCTGAACGACTGCACTCTTCTTAGGATCGTAAATTGCTAAAACCGGATCCGATGATATAACTTTTAAAAGGTCCCTAAACTCTGCTTCATGTACCTCTGTCCACTCAAACTGCACACCGTTTCGCGTTAAGCAACGCAGATTTGCCGTTGACTTCGAAAGATTGGGTATAAATCGCGAAATATATTTCAGAAAACCTAAAAACCTTGCAACCGACCCTTTATCACGAGGTGTTTCCATTTCCAGGATTGCATTTATGTATTTCCCTATTGGTCTAATTTTACCCGCCGAGATGATATGTCCCATGAACCTAACTTCCTTTTGTCTATATTGTATTTTGGCTGGATTGAATTTTACATTATTTATACGTGCCCGTTCAATAACTCTCGTTATGATATTATCGTGTTCAATACCGTCGTCCGCGAAGATGATATCATCAAAGTATATCAAAACCCCTTGTATGTCCCCGAAAATTTGAATCATCTTCCGCTGGAACATTTCAGGTGCACAATTTCACCCGTATGGAACCCGATTGAACTTGTATCTACCAAATGGGGTCATAAACGTGGTCAGTTTTGAGCTTTTCTCGTCTAGATGCATGTGCCAAAATGCACTACTGAGATCCAGCACAGTGAACACCTTTTTATTGGCTAGTTTTGACGTAAAGTTGTCAATGGTAGGGAGTAGGAAATTTTCGCGTTTTATGCATGCGTTAAGCGGCTTCAGGTTTAAACATAAACGTAAACGTCCACCACCAGGCCGCTCAACAATCTGTAAATTGTTAACCCAGTCGGTTGGGTAATCAACTTCCGAAACAATCCCTTCAGCTATCATTTGTTCTATTTCATATTTAAGTTTATCAACCAAAGCAATAAGCCCGCTTTTTGTAATGCAAAACTGGTTTGGAATTCTCCTTCAAATATATTGTAAACGTTCCCGGAAACTTACCGGTACCATGAAACAAATCCCAGTTATCTTTCAAGAATTGATCTTTCTTTTCCGGTAGGCAACCAAGCATAGCTTTGGCATCCACCCGTTTAATCAACCCAAAATTAATACTGGTCTGAAGTCCGAGGATTGGTTCTGAGTTATCATTAACAACAACAAATGTAGCTACGTGATTAGCTTTTGTTTTTAGATCTTTACATTTTAATTCAATTACTCCATGTACATTAATTTTGTTGTTGCTGCAATCAAAATGGGGAAAAATTTTTCTTCCTATCTACATCTAGTATACTAATATCTAACTGTTTAAGTAACTTTGCTGGTAAACAGTTAACGTCAGCCCATGTGTCTATCTTAAATTTAACTGTTTGGTTTCCAATTTCATATTCCTTTGTCCACTTGCTACTTTCTACTGAGTTTAATCTAAAATTAAATTTATGATTGCTATAATTGTACTCCGATTCACATTCCGACTTAACATTAAACGACTTACATGAATTGTCCCAGTCCAGGCTATTGACTTTCCGATTAACTATTTTTCCGCTGTCTGCGTTAGGTTTGCTGCCACTGCCTCTGCTGCTGTTGTTGTTATTCATCTTTGTCTGACGGCACATGCGTTCAAAATGTCCAACCTTAGAGCAGCTCCTGCACACCTGCCCCTTTGCTTTGTATCTCTCTGCGTGCTTTGTGTCCCAGTTTTCGCCACACTTAACAGTCGCCTCTTCAAAAGCTTTACACATATCAGTTGCTTTTTCCAACGAGATATTCCGGTCGTCCAACAATCTGAGCTGTAACTTCTTGTCAAGTATGCCGATCAGGATTCTGTTACGTAACATACGCTCCTCGTACGATTTGCCGCACGAGCCACATGTGTACTCGCATCGACTTAGCTGCGTACGTAGCTCAGTTTCAAACTCGTTAAACATTTGTTTCTCTTTTTGTGCAATTGAGTTAAACTTGTACGACTCCATAGCGACATTTTTTTGAGGCAAGCAGTAATCATCGAACGCCTTAATAACAGTATCTATCGTTGCTGTATAACATCGCCCGCGTTGAACTGTTCTCCTTCACCAGTCTCCCCGGCTGCTGTTGCTTTCGTTGTACCCAGCAACGAGTCACTCGTTCCATCATTGGGGAATATTGAGCTGTAGATGTTAGCGCCCTGCACGCCAATTAGCCAAAGAAACGTTGCAATCTTTGTTGCTTCATCTTCTTTTATCTTGTTGTTTGCAATTAGATAAACCATGAAATTTCTTTTCCACGATGGCCACTCAATCGCTATGTTGGTACAGTCAAGCGGCTCCGATACACGTTGATTAACAGCCATTTTGTAAAATGTTTGCTTCCAACACCATGTATTAAGTACGCCTGTATATCGTTTTATGTCTATCTCACGACTAACTTTATTTTTCTTCTATTCTACACTCTAAGCACCATTCTCAATCTATGTGTAATGTTCTTCTTCATTTGTCATGAACTGGTTACAGTAACATTGTGTTCACAATATTTTATAGCATCTCATTTCATTGTATTGTGTCATTTAATGGTATGTCTCCAATGTGAACCTTACTTATTACATGTATGCTGCTGGCGACGTGGTGTTTTTATCGTACGCTGTCAGGTTGAGAAACATAAGCCTTCGAAATTTGAACCATGGTGGAGGACGGTTGATGTTAGGTTTGAAAGGCGTGAAATCAATACCTAATTCAGCCGCTTTATTGAGGCATCTTATGATGGTTGATTGACGGTTCAACATTTTCATCCTTTTTGTGTGTTTTGTTGTGCAGGATTACGTTATTGGGCTGCATGAGTTTTGTTATTAATTTAAGCGTGTTATATTGGGTTCTCTCTTCCAATGCAAGAATACCTGTTTCAGTCAGAGTGTATTCCACCAGAGATGTTGGAAAAGCGCGTATGCATCTTCTGCCCGCAGAATGATATGGCCGTAGAATGCGGCTCAGGTTGCTCCGAGCACAGGACCCGTAAATGGCCAGACCATTGTCCATTTTTGAAAGCATGAGGGCTTTCGTTGCATTTATAAGCGTACTAGGATGAACTAGGCAGTGTTTTAATGAAAGATATTTGATTATGTTGAGCCTAGTATCTAGGGTGGTTCTTAAATGTATACAATGTTGCTTAAACGTAAGTTTATTATCAAATATTATACCTGGAATTCTTAAGCTGAGATCCCACGATTGCCGCAATACACCAAATATTGCCTCATTTTATGCCCCAATCGTCTGATTTCACAATAAATTGACTCATGCGGCAATAGAGCCCGATATTGCGCTTACTGTGCCTAAAATCAAATACAACCCGGTTGCGGCTATCGTGTGATGGCTCGATTGGCAATCATGTGGCAATGAAAATTTCAAAATTTTGGAAATATTTATTGCGTTCTTATGCGGCAATTGAAGTGAACAATACACAAAAATATTTAGGCTGTTTATTAATAAATTTACTTTTTTGCTTCCTTGTGTGTCCAAAAATGACTGAAATTAATATCCTTGTTTTCGGAAGTAACATAACTTTTAATTTAATTTGTATTCAAATTATAATTATACCGGAGCGCACTTGTGCACAAGGGTATTTAAACTTTGTTCACATAACGTTTGTTTGTAACAGGCAAAACGAATCGAGATAGATATACCCCCTTATTCTATAACCCGAATTTTCGTAATGCGTAATTCGTAGCTACGCTAGGAAAAACGAAAAATCCACATGCTGCAACGAAAACACTCATGAAGTGCTTATTTATAGTAAAATTGTTTGATTTTACATATTTTGAAGGAAACGATGGATTCTATTGCATTTGCAATTATAGCAGCGGAGTAAGAGCGCGCTATGGGAATGATTTCACAAAGATATACGGAGCCGTCGGGCATAGTAACCATGGGCGCATCTATGTCAGCTTCTAGTTGAATGGTTGAACCACAAGCCAGAACTCCTCCTACGCCTGAAGAACTGGTTCTCAATCCAGTTAATGCAATAAAAGCTTCTTTCAAGCCATTGAAAACATGCACTTTGTTAGTTCCACCACCTGTTGCACTTGCTACTGCCTTCGGCCGCGCTTAGGGATTATAACCCCTACTAAGTAGAATTCTCCTTTCTGTGTTGCCAGAGAAGAGGGACGTATATGCGCAGGCAAATTTATCTGTTTAAATGAACACCACTAGTATTTCTTGCAAACACACATCGATTTACATCTCTTATCTCGCCTCCGACACAGAATTGTTTTCGTACAAATTTACGCAAAAAAGCTTACTAGTTCGTTTTAGGCATGCCAATGTTACGAATTTCGAAAGTTCGAAAATACGATTTGGATTGCAGCATACTATTTCTACGATTCGTAGCAAAATCCGAATACGAAAGAGTTGCAGAATAGGGGTGGTATACATCGTTGCAAGCTGTAATTACTTAAGAAGTAAACGCCTTAGCTGCTCACCAAACTGGTCTCTAGTTTTATCAATAATCTCAGATTGGTTCTACACACAAACATTCCACGTACACTTAAAAGACAAAGTAATAAACAGTTGAACTTATATATTTACACCCCTATTCTTCAACTCTTTCGTATTCGGATTTTGCTACGAATCGTAAAAATAGTATGCTGCAATCCGAATCGTATTTTCGAACTTTCGAAATTCGTAACAATGGCATGCCTAAAAACGAACGAGTAAGAAATTTAGTTTTTTTGCGTAATTTTGTACGAAACAATTCTGTGTCGGAAGCGGGATAAAAGATGTAAATCGATGTGTGTTTTCAGGAAATATTAGTGGTGTTGTTTTAAACAGACAAATTTGCCTTTCGTATATACGTATATTTTTATCCACTGCTTTATATGAACGAACAAAAAAGAATGTTTATTGCCCCTCATCGAGAAAATTTGGTCCGGTTTAGTTATTTGTACAATGATTTTCGGTTGTTGTGTCCAAACGCATAACCCGAATCTAAAAACTTTAACATACACGTGTAATCAAAGGATCAAACTTTAATTTAAAATAAATGTTTCAAATTCCGAGCAATAGTTTATTAATAAATTCGATTTGCATTGTGCACTGTTTTGTAAATTTCGATGTGGGTTCTGCGCAAACGTACTGTGAATGACGCAGCCGGAATAATATTCACAAGAAATGTTATATGACTTTGACATGCGGTAGCCCCTTTTCTCCGGCAAAACAGAAAGAAGAATTATACTTAGTAAGGGTTATAAGCCCTAAGCGCGTCCGAAGGCAGAAGAAAGCGCAACAGATGGTAGACCCAACAAAGTGCATGTTTTCAATGGCTTGGAAGAAGCTATTATTGCATTAACTGGATTGAGAACCAGTTCTTCAGGCATAGGAGGTTGTGGTTCAACAATTTTACCAGAAGCTGACATAGATGCGTCCATGGTTACTATGCCCGACAGCTCCGCATATCTTTGTGAATTCATTTCCAAAGCGCGCTCTTACTCTGCTGCTATAATTGCAAATGCAATAGAATTCATCGTTTGCTTCAAAATATGTAAGATCAAACAATTTTACCATAAATAAGCACTTGATTAATGTTTTTTAATTCCTTTCCACTTTGTTTTCCTTCATACAGCTGTTTTCGAAAAATAACTGATAGCTGGCAATGCTGCACAGGTTTCCGCAAGGGTTGCAGCATGTCGATTTTTCGTTTTTCGTAACGTAGCTACGAATTGCGAATTACGAAAATTCGGGTTCTAGAATGAGGGGGTTATTATTAGTTTACCGTTCAATCCATTTTCGCTCATTGTCGACTACAGCCATTTTTTACCCTTCTTAAACGGAATTACTTTGAAGTTAGCGAGAATAAGTCTAAACAGAACCGGATATTCCACATATTCACTCGGGCCCCCTTCCCCTACCTGGCTACGCCCATATATATGTATGTAGTTATGTTATTGTAGCGGCTACCACAACCCCGCCCAGGTCGGTTAGTATCTCAGTCGTTGTCGTCAAGCTCAACTAAAGGAAAACCCAAAAAGCGTGCAGCCTCTATAGGGTCAGGGACAGAGGCCTTAGTTGTGTCGGGTTATCGGGTTATCTGGACTTCGTCCGTCAGTTCATATAGATGCCTTCTGACGTGCCTTGGCGAGGGTTCCTCTGCAAGCATGTGTCTGTTCGGGTGTCCACGTCTGCGGCTCCTTACTAGGAATTGCTTGCATTGTGTTGTGCTCGATGTCCGATCACTGCTGGATACTCTTTAATCTACGCGGAGTATCCTACACCCCCTCCAAATACAGAAACCCACGGAGAACTAACAGGGTGAAACATGATAGAATTCTAACTCAGCCAAAGGTAATTCAGGAGAAAAGATAACCTCATCAGATGAGATAGAACGAAACGTAAGCAATTTAGAGGGCGTTGACCAAAGCCTATGAAAGATCAACCCCATGGAGTGTCATGAAAAAGAAATCCCCGCCCTGGTGGAATGGGGAGCTTAGAGCTCTCAGAATCAGTGTTGGAAAGCCTTTTATCGAGTGTTTTAGGTCCAAGAAATGGGACCCTTACAAAAAAGCCTTAAAATCATACAAAAAAGAACTGTAACAACACTAGGTGGAACAGAACTTCCAAGAACACCTAGAAGGGACCTGGAATCAACAACAAGCATAGAGAAGATCATTTATGCAATAAATAGTTTTTCTCCCTATAAATCCCCAGGCACAGATGGTATAATACCAGCCATGCTACAACAATCAAAGGAGCGAATAGCGCCGCTCCTTACAACTCTTTATAAACCCTGTATTAGTATGAACTATGTCCCCTAGAGTTGGAGACGAGTCAAGGTAGTATTCATTCCAAAACCCGGAAGGAAGAACCACGAAACGGTAAAGGACTTTAGACCCCTAAGCCTGACTTCCTTTGTTCTTAAAACACTGGAAAGGTTGATGGAAATATACATAAGATCGCTAAGCGCAACACGCTTACATCAAACGCAAGTCGACGGAGTAAGCTTTGCATGATGTGGTGGGATTTATAGAAAAGTCACTACACTTCATGTAATATACTTTAGCAGCTTTCCTTCAACCTTTCTATGTTGGAAAGCAGAATCATTCAGGTTAAAAGCGAAGATAGTTTAGTAACTAGATTTGTGAGCAGAGTACCCACAGGGAAACGTACTCTCACCACTCTTGTGGGTGGTAGCGTTGAACAGCATATTGCTGGAACTCAATAGATGAGGGGTTAAAGTAGTGGCATATCCTGACGATGTAGTGATACCAGTCACAGGCCCTTTCCTTTCTACTGTAAGTGAAATCTTAGAGGAGGCCCTTGGTAAACTACACACATGGCTTAAAGTAGTGGCCTTACCATTAACCCCAGCAAAACCGAGTTATTACTGTTTACAAATAGAAATAAGATACGCCAATTTAGATTTCCTTCCATAGGCGGAAAGATAATCCCCCTCAGGGAGTCTGGGCTGTGGAAAGCTAGGACCTTCGGGCATAGCTCAATCGGCGATCTAAACCCGTTTAGGTATTTCAGAAGTTGTTTGCCCACAGGGCTACATTTGCTACGTATTTCTTCTGCTCAGGACTGGCATCGAGTCAAACCCAGGGCCGGAAACTTACACCTGCTGTGTATGCCAGAGACTACACCACAACTCCACTTCAGTCAAGTGCAATGCTTGCGACGGATGGAGTCACCTCAGAGTCTGCTCAGGCCTACGTACTCATCGGCAGTGGACCAGGAACTTCAAGAGCCCGTGTTGCGCTGCACGGTCGCAAACTCCAATTGCGACGGCCACCTACTACTACTACAGGGCGGCACTCTCCACAGCAGCGCACACAGCCAATGGCGGAAAGGCAACACACATCCCTCACAACCCGCATAACAACACGTCTCCGGAACCACATGAAGCTCCTTCAATTCAACTGTAACGGACTTAGGAGCAAGATCGAGGAGATAACCGTCTTCATGGGAAGGCATGGTGTTTAAGCCTGCAGCTTAAGTTAGTATACAAACCTCACCGAGAGATGTCGCTGCTAATCCCTCGCTGACAGGACTCGGTTACTTTATCTCCTTTTTGGCACGCGTCCTGTTAGTCGATACCGTTGGCAGTCTCCACCTCCTGTGGGGGCTATAAAATCGGCTTCAATCGATTGACTCGGTCTATTTTCTGAACGACAGCCAGCGACATCTCAGCTGAGTCAACTCATTTCAGTATATTTACACCACTCTATTTATCAATAAACCTGAATTTTGTTATTATACAAAAACCCAATTTTTAATACCATTGGAGACTAGGGAATTAGTTGAAATTATTTAAATAAATAGATTATCTTACAAGAATCCCCTCCCCCACTGATCCCCTTTGCCGGAATCAATAAGATTTTCGGCCCCTAAATTGCCCCGCTCGAACATGGTTCTTCGAGCCGGATCTTTAAGATAATTATATTTATTTATTATACATTTTAGCTTAACAATTTTCGAAAAAGTGTCATTAGAGAATAAACTTAACAAAAAGTTAACAACTCTCGTCACCGATGTTGTACCAGTTTCATCTAGAGATAGTTACAATGCAATGAACTTTGCCTCAAACAAATAAATATATGTCCAAATAAGTTTGGAAAGGTCTTGGATCTGGTTTACGTTGATGATGTTCCGAAGGCATCTGTTAATCGGTGTGATCCCCTAGTTTTGCCGGAAGATGCATACCATCCTGCTCTTGAGTTAAGCTACGAAATCATAAATGAAATACATAATAATAAGTCAAGTTCAAGTACTAGATATGTTTTTGCGAAAGCAAATTTCAGGAAAATTAACAAAGAACCTTCAAAGTTATCTTGGCCAATATATAGAGATGACGTGGAGCGTAGCGTTGAGCACTTTAATGATACGGTTTTCAATTTGTTTCGAAAGTATGTGCCAATACGTAATATTGTTCATGAAGAACCAATACAATTATGGTTCACTAAAGAGCTTAAAAAATTGAAAAATAAAAAGTCGCACTCTTTTGAACTGTATAAAAGAACGGGCTTACACAGTGATTACCTAAGGTACTCAGTTTTGCGGCATAGCTACTTTGCATTAAATAAGAAATGTTATAATTCATAAATATGTAAAATTAAGAAGAATTTAATTAACAACCCTAAATCATTTTATGGTTTCGTAAATTCAAAGCGTAAGGCACATGTTTTTCCGTCCGCTATGCATTATGGCAACACTGTATCTAGCGACAGCCAACTCATTGCCAACATGTTTGCTCGGTTCTTTAGGTCCAATTATTCTGTAGACTTCCCTATAAGTGGAGACTATCCCTACGAGCTTTGTCCAATCAACTCTGCTTATATTCCAGTAATATCTTCCGATGAAGTTTTACACTATTTAAAAATCTTAAAAGCGTCATTTAGGCCTGGACCTGATCATATTCCGACCTGTTTTCTTAAAAACTGCGCTCAGAAAATCTGCGAGCCTTTAACAACTCTATTCAATTTGTCACTTAACCGTGGCGTTTTTCCGTCAGCCTGGAAGGAGTCTTTCATAATACCACTTCACAAAAACGGCAGCAGGTCCTCTATAGAAAACTATCGAGGCATAGCGAAACTCTCCGCTATCCCCAAATTATTCGAAGCAATTATTGTTAACCAGCTGACATATTCTATATCTTCTTCAATTACACAATCTCAACACGAGTTTTCTAAAGGAAAATCTACTATGACTAATTTATTGGAGTTTACAACTCATGTCTCAAACGGTTTTAGAGAAAATGCTCATACCGACGTAATATACACCGATTTCAGTAAAGCTTTTGACAAAGTATGTCACTCGTTACTCATCCGTAAACTCGACCTAATCGGCTTTCAGCCCAGTCTTCTTCAATGGATCTCATCTTACCTCTCTGATAGAACACAAAGAGTTATTGTTAATAATTGTTCTTCCAACATCATTAAAGTTTCTTCAGGAGTTCCTCAGGGAAGCCACCTTGGTCCGATTCTGTTCCTGATATTCATTAATGATATTTCTTCTATAATAAAACATTCAAAAATTTTAATGTATGCCGATGATGTGAAACTTTTTAAAACATTGTCCTCTATCGAAGAAAGGTCTTTGTTACAAGCAGATCTGAACAACGTGGTTAGTTGGTGTAATACAAACTATATGCCACTAAACCTTCAAAAATGTAAAGTTATGTGTTTCTCTCGGAGGGCTGTTCAACCAGCTGTTTATTCAATATAAAATTATAATCTGGAGCAGGTATCCAATTTTGTCATCTTGGTATCACAATGGATTCCAAACTCAATTTCAACCATCATATTAATGTTACAGTCAATAAAGCCAAAGGCGTTTTTGCATTTGTAAGGCGATGGTCAAAAGATTTCAAAGATCCTTATGTTACAAAAGCTCTTTTTACCAGTTTAGTTAGACCTATACTAGAATACGGATCTATTGTTTGGAATCCCCGCTACCAAGTTCATTCAGAAAGGATTGAATCAATTCAAAAACAATTCTTGCTTTTTGCATTGCGTAATCTTAACTGGGATTCAGATTACAATCTCCCCCCTTACACAAGTCGTCTAAAGCTCATAAATTTGCCTACACTCGCAAGTCGTAGAGAAATGCTGGTTATAATATTTATCGTAAAATTAATGACAGGCTTGATTAATAGCCCGGCCCTCCTGGCTGAGGTAATTTTTAATGTTCCTTCTCGAGTGTCAAGACACTTTCGACCTCTATTTTTAAAGCCATGCAAAACTAATTTTGAACTAAACGAATCATTCCGTGGTTTATGTAAAGATTTTAACTGTCATTCCAGCACGTTTGAGGTATCGGACTCGAATTTTACTATAAAGAAAACTATTATTTCCACTCTCAATAATTGAAATACTATCTTTAGCATATCCAATCAGCTGATGAATTTGATTCTGTAGCTGAATAGTTTTAGATCTCGACACTTAACAAACTCCTGTTTCCACTACTCGGCACCAAAAAACTAAAAAATAAAAAAAAAGGATCCGTACGTCATGCGGACTGCGCCCCTCGTGTCGGTTGGGCGGGAATGGAGGGTAAAAAGCCGTTGGGATTAATTAATAAGTCCCATTGGTAAAGTTTTATTAGCACACACTATTGTGAATGAGCCCGCATGAAAGAAGCTACATTTGACATTTCATGCAGCCGGCCATTTGCAAAACATAAATACAAAACAACTTGTGCCAGCTACGCCACATCGCAAGGAAAAAAATAGGGAAAGGTGAAAATTTAAAGAAAAAATGGAACAAGTGCAGAATACGGCCCGTTAAGGTAGAACAAAACGAAAAAGTGGGCGCGGTCCGCCCTTTTTTCCTGATTTTACTGGTATACAAATTTTTTGGTGCAAACTTATATTTTCGGTGATATGGAGGGGTAAAGGGGGAATTTTCGAAAATTTAAAATGGCTATATTTCAAAAACTTCCTGACCGAATTTAAAAAAATTGGTATCGTTGGAAAGGTAAATAAAATCCCTTTTTTAATATACATATTAATATACTTTATGTGGATAAATCTTGAGAAAAATCATTTAATAGAAAAAAATATATATTATTGTTGCCAAAGGGGGCTGAACACCTTTTGCAGAGAACACTTTTCTGCGTAGGCGACTTTCGGCCGCACTTAGGGATTATTACCCTCAGGCAGTAGAATTCTCCTTTCTGTGTGCCAAAGAAGGGGGGCTGAACACCTTTTGCAGAGAACACCTTTATGCGTAGGCGGCCTTCGGCCGCACTTAGGGATTATAACCCTCAGGCAGTGGTTTTCTCCTTTCTGTGTTGCCAAAGAAGGGGGGCTGAACACCTTTTGCAGAGAACACCTTTCTGCGTGGGCGGCCTTCGGCCGCACTTAGGGATTATAACCCTCAGGCAGTAGAATTCTCCTTTCTGTATTACCAAAGAAAACGGCGGAAGTATTTTTGCACAGAACTTCTTTCTGCCGCAGTCGTCCCGCAGCATCAGTATGGTCATTTCTCCGTTCATGAACACCAGTAAAACAAAATTACTCACGTATTTAAATCTAACTATATAAAGTTATATGTTAAATGAAAGGAATTTGTATGCTCTATTTACCTATTATAGTTTGGTGTATCATTATTTACATATATTTTTTAGTAAAACTGGTTTTTTCCTAGAAAAATAAAATATTTTTCTATTAAATGAGTTTTCTGAAAATTTATGCACATAAATTATACAAATGTGTATATTAGAAAAAAGGGATTTTGTTTATCTTTCTAACGATACCCATTTTTTCAATTCAGTCGGGAATTTTTCGAAATATAGCCATTTTCAATTTTCGAAAATTCCCCCTTCGCCCCTCCATAGCACTGAAAAATAAGATTGCACCAAAAAAATTTTATACCCTTAAAATGAGGAAAAAAGGCGGATCAGGCCCACTTTTTCGTTTTGTTCTAGCTTAACGGGCCGTATTCTGCACTTATGCCGAAAAAAAGAAAGGAAAGGTAATCCAGGAGGAGGAGCGGCCAAAACTACGAGCGAGGTAAGTCCCCTTTTAAGTGATTAGTGACAAAACGGTGCACTCGCAGAATAAATCGAGGTGAGTGACAATAATAGGGAATTTACATGAGTCAACTTTCACAAGCAATTAGTGGAAAGGCCATTTTACATTAGGCAAATACTGCATTAAACTGAAAGTTGCCTGTTTGGGCGCCTCATGAAAATTCCCTATAACCTAAAATTGTTGTATAAGAAGGCGCTCGAAAAGCGTGGTCCAAACGTGGTCAGGACTAGAGATGGGCACGGGACTAAATATTTAGTACCGATCCCGCCCATCCCGAAATTCAGTTTTCAAGTCCCAAACCCGCCCATCCCGACGTTTTTCAGAATTGTAATGAAAGATCTGGCATCTTTCGATTTTTTGTTTCGCTTTGCTGTTCGTTTTCATCCCAATAAAACTTAAAAAGGTGCATATTTCACATATCGTTTTTAAGGAAGATTTTCCGAATTTGCTGAAGTACGGTTTTATCGGGAGTGTCGGGAAAGGATTTTGGTCCCGTCCCGCCCGCAATATTTCACACACCTTCCTGATACCGCCCATCCCGGCCAATTTGAAATAAGTACCGTGGGTCCCGCGGGTCCCGATATACCGCGCCCATCTCTAGTCAGGACCACATATTCGCTGAGTAGCGGAACTCAGCCAGTAAGCGGTAAAATCCCGCTACTCAATACTGCACTGGCCAACGTTACATATATATAGCTCCCTCAACCACCAGAGGGAGTGCAGATTGTCTCTTATGCCGACGATTGCTCGATCATGGCGTCCGGGAATGGAATTGATGACTTGTGCTCGACAGTAAACGGTTATCTCGCCGAGCTTTCTCGCCTCTTCACTGCACAGGCCTACATGCTCCCAGTTAAGGAGCATAACATAATGCTCTGCAGGCAGTTCCTGATTGGGAGCCACAGATGTGGCCATCCAAACAGGCAACTCCTTGCAGAAGAGCCTCCGCCCAGGCACGTCAGGAGGCATCTCTACGAACTGACGGACGAAGTCCAGAGGTTCATCAAACAACCTCTGGACCCGACAGCCTATCGACAGGCTTTGAAAGACATTCACAGAGAGACATTCTCGAGTTATGTGGACTCCAGACCTGTGAATGCCGTTATGGGCACACAACCACCAGACGTGGACGAGACAGAACTTCGTCTGCGTCGGGAGACTCGGACCACAATAGCCCAACTACGCTCTGGTTACTGCAGCAGGTTGTACTCATACCTAAGCAAATTAAGCGAAGATATTCCAAATGAATGCCCGGCATGCGGAGAGTCGCCCCATGACTCACAGCATCTCTTCGCATGCCCTCTAAACCCCACCACGCTAACGCCCCTGTCCCTATGGATAAACCCCGTCGAGGCTGCACGCTTCCTAGGGCTGCCGTTAGTGGAGCTTGACGACAACGATTGAGACCCTAACTGATCTGGGCGGGTTGTTGTAGCCGCTACAACAACAACAACAACATATATATATATATATATTAGGGTGATTTTTTTTGCGACTATTTTTTTCACTCCTACCTCAAAATTTTGTGGAAAGCACCTAAAAAAAGCTCCCTGTGAATTTGAACCCTTAATATTAACATTGAGTTTTTTTCTCTTAAAAAGTCTACAGCTCAGAGGTGTTTTATGGTATAATCTTGGTCAATGGTGGGTTTTCTTCAGAACTGAATACTCTACAAAAGTGTCCATTGCGGTTTAATCCTAACTCCCACCAGCGAGGTAGTACGGGTCACTAAACCCAATTTTTGGGAGAATTTTAGTTTGGCATCCCCGGAGTTACGCATTAAGGTAGCTATGGAATGATAGAATGAGTTCTCCTGATTGCAAATATATATACTTTTAGCCGCCGGAGGCTTATAGTTTTTAAGTTATTTGTTGTTAAAGTTTGAACTAACCTCTCGGCGCAATTTCACACAATAAACACTATATTTACGTACACACTTCGGCAAAATAGTTGCACTAAAACCCCGCACAATGAAGTGCATATATTATTACATTTATGATGTACTTTTAATAAATTTAGTATCGTTTTAAAATTATCACGCACTTATATATGTATACTAGGAATGTTAATTTTTCGGCTTTTTCCGATCCCGGGATTTTCGGGATGGCGTAGTCACAATCCCGGGATCTCGGGATTTAGATATTCATTACTTTTCAACAACTTGAATCGAAAAAATTGCTTCCACTTATATTGCTTGAGAAGCTCTCCTACAATGAAATAAATAATAAATAAATGGGTTTGAAACCATGGCACAATAATTACAGGTATTGTCTTCCCAGAGAGCGCATATTCCGATCTGTCTTATTTAAAAAATATCACTGTTGCCCACACTAAAGCGTTTACTGCTGGAAATATCCCTTTTTTCATACCCCATACACCTTATATGTTCCCGTATTTTTTTCAACGAACCATCTTACAGAGAACTTATTCAATTTGCAAAAGCCGAAAAAAAACATTTGCTTGTAAATAAATTACAAATTAGTATGGCTCACTTAATTTCAATCGTTTTTTCTTTTGTTTTGAAAAATTATAAAAATTAAATAAGGCGAAAACAAAGAGCATATCCAAATAAAAGTAAAAGAATCAACATTGAACTGCGTCAAAATGAAAATAAGGGAGCCCGAATTTCGATGTGAAGCAAAACTTTCTAGGGGGAAAATACCTGTAATTGTTGTACCATAGTTTGAAACCTACTTTTTTATTTAAAGTGTCGTTCTTATTATTTCTTTTTAATTTCAAAGATATGGTTAATTCCGAAAATTATTAAAAAACTCAATGCAATGTAGAATAAAAATATGGGTAACAAATGCAATAGGAAATTTCTTTACAATTTAAAAAATCTAAGTTCTTTGGATTCCCCAGGACGAATAGGTAATTTTTAAGCTGCCAAAGTTAGAAGAACGGAATTCGAACAATTATTGCGAAATTTCAAGGATAAAATTTTAAAATGACATCTTCAATATTTACCAGCCCTTCTGTACTAGAAACTTGAATATGTTTAAATTCTAAAGGATTTCTTCATTAATTTTATACCCGCACTTCTTCTCTAAGCACATTTCTCTGAATTTTTTGAATCATTTTTGAATTACTGAGGTCAGAGTGAAAAACTAAAAACGCAATTTTACTATATTTTGCCCATGGTTTCGCGAATATATTGATATTTGTGTTTAAAATTTACTATCGCGCGGTGATATATGTACAATGAGCTAGAAATTTATAAAAAAATATTAATTATTAAAAAAAAAAAGAAATATAGCCAATACTGGTCACGATGGGCAGTTTCTATTATTGCCATCAGCGCAAATTACAAATCCCGAAAATCCCGGGATTACTTGCCAAGAAGCCCGCTTCCTAGGGCTGGCAAGTAATCCCGGGATTTTCGAGCCCTTAAAAAGTCCGGGATCCCAGGATCCCTGGATTAACATTCCTAATGTATACGCACATGTTGAATACAGAACTGTTGATTCAACCATGGTTTCGCACTGACATAAGAAGAGTGCTGCCACATCTAAGAAAATAACAATAAAAGAGAACAGTTTTTATCGTACCTGTTTTCCTGTTCAGCGTTGAATTAGTAGTAAAGTAGGGTATGGGGTTAAACACCCCCAATATATAAAAAGAAGGGGAAACTTTCCAATACGGCCATTCATTAAAGGGGCGGTTGGCGAAGGGGGAGGGCGCGTGGCACCTCTAATCCACCCTTTTGGAGAAGGAATGAACCGCCATTGACAAAAATGCAACCCCCGACCACCTAGGCGCCCTATAGGTCCCTAGGGACCCCTTAGAAAAATGGGCAAAAATCACAATTTTTTCTTGCGTCCACAGTATTTTTGCGTAGAATTCTTTCTGCGTAGGCGGCCTTCGGCCGCGCTTGGGTAAAGATGAGGTAACTAGAACTCCCTTTCTGTGTGGTAAACCTGGGGCTGTCGCCCCAGTGATGTCTATTATGGTTACTGGTTACTATGTCTTTTACTACTAATTTAACGCTGAACACGAAAACGAGTAAGATTAAAACTATTCTCTTTTATTGTTATTTTCTTAGATGTGGCAGCACTATTCTAATGTCAGTGTGAAACCATGATTGAATCAACAGTTCTGTATTCACAATGTGCGTATACATATATAAGTGATAATTATAAAAACGTACTTAATTTACTAAAAATACATCATAAATGTAAAAATTATGTTTATATTTCATTGTGCGGGGTTTTCATGCAAAAATTTTGCCGAAGTGCGTACGTAAATATAGTGTTTATTGTGTGAAATAGCGCCGAGAGGTTAGTTCAATTTACAAACTTTAACAACAAATGACTTAAAAACTATAAGCTTCCGGCGGCTAGAAGTATATATATTTGCAATCAGGAGAACTCCCCCTACCGTTCCATAGCTACCTTAATGCGGAACTCCGGGGATGCCAAACTAAATTGCAGCCCAATTTTTTCATGAAATTCTCGATTTTTTGACCCTATCTCAAGAATAACAAGAGCTACAGAAAAAATACAAATGACAAACTTTCCTACAAAAAAGTTTCAGAACAAAAAATCGCTAACATCGATATTTCTTGAGATATTGGACTTTGTAGTTGATCAACAATTTCTACAATTTAGCTTAATATTCCATGAAAATTCCACACTACCTCAACTTCAAAGCCCAATATCTCAAGAAATATCGATGTTAGCGATTTTGTGTTTTGAAACTTTTTTGTAGGAAATTGGAAGTCCTACAAGTTTATCAATAAAAAATTTTTTCTGTAGCTCTTGTTATTTTCGAAATAGGGGCATGACAAAATTGGGTTCAGTGACCCGTACTACCTCGTTGGTGGGAATTAGGATTACACCGCAATGAACACTTTTGTAGAGCATTCAATTCTGAACAAAAATCACCAATTGACCAAGATTATACCATAAAATGCCTCTGAGCTGTAGACTTTTTAAGAAGAAACTCAAAGTTTACGTGTATTTTATATGGGAAATATTTGCACGCCTTGGTCGAGTACCTAATGTTAATACTAACGGTTCAAATTTTCATGGAGCTTTTTTTTTAGGTGAAATTGTGCAAGTCCCTGATTAGCAGGGCAGTGAAAGTGCGGTAAAAGACCCTGAAAAGCAGGGCAACAAGCGCAAACCGAAAAAAATTGCTTAAAAGTGAAAGTCCCTCATTAGCAGGGCAGTGAAAGTGCGGTGAAAGAACCTAAAAAAGCAGGGCAACGAACGCAATACAAAAAAATTCCAGAAAAAGTGCAAGCCCCTGATTAGCAGGGCAGTTAAAGTTCGGTAAAAGACCCTGAAAAGCAGGGCAACAAGCGCAAACCCCAAAATTTTGCTAAAAAAAAGTGCAAGTCCCTAATTAGCAGGGCAGTGAGCGATAAACGCAAAAAAACAGCTTGCATGTGAAAGTCCCTGATTAGCAGAGCAGTGCAATTACCGTGAGAGCCCCTGATTCGTAGGGCGCTGAGCGGAAAACGCAATAAAACATATATCAAATTGTAAACTAAATTATTATCTCAGTCTCGTTCGCAGGATCGGACCAAGACCTTAAGCACCACTGCAACCGCTACAGTGTCATCAGCTGCAACTAGCAACAATAGCCACACGCTCCAGCGGCAGTAACCGCAGCAACAACAGAAGCCAACAGCACGGCTCCCAACAGTGGCCCACCGCGGGAGTGTGAAGTAAGTGTATTAAAAGTTCTGTGAGGTTTTTGAAGCGCTGTATTGCCAATTTGTCGAAGCGCAAGTGCTGAACGCTGGCACTAGGTGCCACACAGTCAGGCGTCAGTGCGCCTTGCTGCACGGCCAATACCCAGGCCGATAGTTTACAAGAGCGCCGGCTGTATTGCCAATTTGTCGAGGCGCGAGTGCTGAACGCCGGAACTAAGTGCCACACGGTCAGGTGTTCAGTGCGAAACCAGTGGTCCACCGTGGGAGAAGTACCCCCAACAACAAGGCCCCCACCAGTGGCCCACCGCGGGAGCAGCGCATCCAACGATAAGCCCCCCACCAGTGGCTCACCGCGGGAGCCAGAAATAAGCAACAAGGCCCCCACCAGTGGCCCACCGCGGGAGCAAAAAAAAACACCAATGTCCCCACCAGTGGTCACCGCGAGAGATATAAGCAACCATCAAGGTCCCCACCAAGTGGCCCAACGCGGGAGCAAGGCCCCCTCCAATTAATAACAGTAAGCTGCAAGAAAAGGTAAGCCTTTGAGATTCGCCACGTATATCCAAGACGGGCGCTATTTGTTTAATTTGCGGTGAACTGGTACTCAGCGAAAGTACCGGGATCAAATCAATTTAGTAAAAAAAAAATAATATTTTTTTTTTTAAATAAGTCCTTAAGTTTGTGTAGCAGCTGGTAGGTATCCAGTGTCAGGAGCGCCAGCAGATAGTGACCAGGACCTCCAGCCCAAGAAGCTTCGCCGACAGAAGAAGCTGCGCCAATATCAAGACCCTACCGAACGAGTGTAGCTGGGGCGAGAAATTATCTGAAAGAAAGCTCTTTAAGATACATTCTCACGAGCAACACTCATTCGACTGGTCATCACACTACCAGTGGAGAAAGCACCGTAGCAAATTAATCTGTTTTTTTTTATTAAATTATTGTTAGTAAATTTAAAGTTTAAGTCAATAATAAATAAACTTTTTTTTCACTAAAAAAGGCGAATGCTAGTGATTTTTCTCGCGCTTGTGATACACTAATAGAGTTTGAAGAGCGGTTTAAGTAGACTCACTCTGTTTTTTCCGCTTGAGATACAGAAGGAGGAGCGTAAGGCACTTTGGCAAAAGTCGAAGATTCTTTCGATTCTTATTCGCGGAATTTGTCTGAAGACAATACGGGTTTTGCGGCCATGAGCTTAGCCAAATGTAAATACCAGTATTGCTATAAAGCTTACCTGACTTGTGCGGCGTTGGTGGGTGAAGCCATCCATAATATGACTTTTGCTCAGCTAAGCTCCTCAACGTTTAACCCCATAAACCGTGAGTCTGAGCCAACACTACGGCCAAGCCTTCCCCCATGCGATACGGAGATTTTTTATGGTGATTATAAGGCTTGGCCATCCTTCAGGGACTTATTCACGGTCATTTATATAAATAATTCGCGATTAACTCCGGTTGAAAAATTGTACCACCTCAATCAAAAAACCCGTGGGGAAGCCAAAAATATATTGAAAAAGTCCCCGTTGACCAATGATGGGTTTGCGATTGCGTGACAAAACTTGAGCGATCGTTACGAGAATAAAAGAGTAATGGTCAATAGTCAGTTGGAGACATTGTTTAACTTGCCTACGGTAACAGTCGAGCGTGGTGCGGATATTAAAAATTTGCAGCGAACAGTGAATAATTGTATAGCAGTCCTGCAAATGTATGGAATTGACATAGAGAACTGGGATGCAATATTTGTGTTTTTAGTTTCAAGTAGATTACCAGACAACACTGTAGCTTTGTGGGAACAGGGAATTGTTAACAAAGCTGAACCTCCGAGGTGGGAGGATTTGGATAACTACCTTTCAAGTAGGTATCAGACCCTAGAGACGGTTTCGGATATTCAAAGCACACGAGGGCCTAAGCCAGGACCAAGCCGAGCACCAGCGGCGCCATTTGAAAAAAATATATCGGCTCATCATACCCAATTTACGTAGCCTGCATCATGTCCCAAGTTTTTAGCAATGAAGGTAGACGATCGGTGTAAAGTAGAGTACCTTCAATTGCTTGAGTTGCTATCAGCGGCACCACTCACTATTGCACCGAACCCAAGAAACATAATTTTGGGTACGGCTATTGTGCACATTCGGCACTTAGGAGTGGACTATGAAGCTAGGGCTCTTCTTGATTCGGGTTCAGAAGGGGCTTTCATGACAGAGCGGCTGCAAAGACTGATCAATCTCCCGACGCGAACTGTTGACACAAATATATGTGGAATAATTGCGACACTATCGGCTAAGGTGCGAAAGCTCGCACAGTTTGTTTTAGTCTCACCTGCCGGCCCCGAGTTTAGAATTGAGGCAAGAGGCCCGATTCTACCGCAACTGACAGGAAACCTCCCCCAGATTTCAGTTGACCAAGCAGATCATGGTCTATTGCCCCTATCGAATTAGCCGATGTTAATTTTCACGAGAGTCAGCAGGTCGACATGATAATTGGTGCTATCAGTCTTTGGGTTTCGCGGACGAGTGCAGCGCATCAATTTGTTCGCAACGAAGCATCGATGCTGAGGAGGCCAGAGCTGAAGGAAGAATATCATCGGGTATTACGAGAATACATTACGCTCGGCCATATGAAGCCAGTGGACAGCACCGTGAGTGAGCCTTCATCAGGGACACACTACTTGTCCCATCATGCAGTCATCAAACCGGACAGTATCACTACCAAGGTTCGAGTGGTGTTCAATACAGCAAGTCCATCTTCGAATGGGGCAAGTTTGAATGATGTACTCTACCTGCAGGCCGATCTCGTCGCCTTGCTGTTGAAGTGGCAAAATGTATAGGCAGATTCAGCTGCACTCCACCGCCACGCCATACCATCGAATTATTTTCAGGGAATCACAAAATGAAGCGCTTGTGGACTGTGAGTTGCAAACGGTGACGTTTGGTGTCAACCCGTTTCTGGCAATAAGAACTCTTCTCTAATTAGCAGAAGATGTTAGTTTGCAGTTTCCACTAGCGTCTAGGGTTTTATTTATTTATTTATTTATCTTTATATTTTATAAATTTATAAAATATATGCACGGGGGCTGGGCTACGAGGCCATGTTGCTCCCGAGTTGTTGTGCTCTTCTTAAAGCTATACGTATAGGAGGTTGTGTTTTTTTAAGGCTTCGTTGATCAGATCAACTTTATGGTGTTTTCATTACTGCAGTCGAGTTGTTGTTGTTGTTGTTGTTGTAGCGCCTACAACAACCCCGCCCAGATCGGTTAATATCTCAGTCGTTGTCGTCAAGTTCCACTAACGGCAACCCTAAGAAGCGTGCAGCCTCCATAGGGTCGGTCCACAGGGACAAAGCCGTTAGGGTTGTCGGGTTTTCCGGGCATGCAAAGAGATGTTTCGAGTCGTGAGGGGTCTCTCCGCATGCCGCACACTCATTTGGCACATCCGCGTTTAGTCAGCTCAGGTATGAGTTTAACCTGCTGCAGTAGCCAGAGCGAAGTTGGGCTATTGTAGCTCTTGTCTCCCGAGGCAGATGAAGCTCCGTCTCGTCAATGTCCGGTGGTTGTGTGCCTAGAACGGCATTCACAGGTCTGGAGTCTACACAACTCAAGACAGACTGCCTGTGGATGCCGTTCAGGGCCTGTCGGTATGCTGCTCCAGAGACTTCTTACGTGCCCAGGCGAGGGCACCTCTGCAAGCAGATGTCTGATTGGGTGGCCACATCTGTGGCTCCCAACCAGAAACTGCTTGGAGAGCATTATGTTATACTCCTTGACTGGCAGAATTTTCGCCTCGTCATGCAGGTTGTGTTCTGGCGACATCAGGAGGCATCAAGTCGCTGTCCTAAGTGCGGTGTTTTGAGTCGTCTGTAGCTTCATCCACTGCGTCCTACTAGTCCCCGGCGACCACACTGGTGCTGCGTAGGTTAAAACCGGCCGGCCTATTGCCTTGTATGTTGCCAGCAACCTTTCTTTGTCTTTGCCCCAAGTACTGCCGGCTAGCGACTTGATGACCTTGTTGCGGCTCTGTACTTTATTGACAATAGCGGTTGCGTGCGCAGAGAAGGAGAGCACACTGTCGAATGTTACTCCGAGAATTTTGGGGTTATTCACCGTCGGTATTGGTGTAACATCGACGTGAATTCCCAGCGGTAGCCTGACCTCCTTCGTCCAGGTGGTGAACAAGGTCGCAGAGGATTTCGTAGGGGAGAGTGATTGTTCAAGGTTAGCGTGACTTCCTGAGATGGCGAAATCGTTGAGAATGTGTTCAACAGTTAGGGTCGTCCCACATTGGCTGCATTCTGGTGATCTGCCGCCACTAAAATGGTGCCTGGTACTGAAGTTGGTTACACCAACTCTCATTCGTGCTATTTATATGTGGGAATCAACGCACGGACCCCTCGTAGTGGGAATGAGTACTGACTCACCGAGGCACTAACGTACAGCCGTACTTAAAAACGCAACCCTGACCTACGACAATACTCCACACTGCCAAACGAACCAAAGTACGAATAAAGAGAAACATACAACGACAGTCATCAAACTACCGCGACCCAACGCACATCGTACGCTGCCCCCGATGGAACTAAATGTTTTAATAAAATATTAAATAAATATATGTATACCCGGCGTTAACCGATTTTAAATGTAAAAGAGTGTTTTATTCCGAAGTAGTAAGGGCCTTCCTACAAAATTTGCGCCAGAAAAGGGATATAGCCCCGCGTGTTAAGTGGCGCGATAATTAAAGCAAAAGGAATAGAACATTTCCATGTGTATGTGCATACATATGTACATTGCCTTGCACGCAAAAGTGAGCAGCGGACATTTGCATATTTCGAAATATTTTTTTTTTCGTGCGGTTGCAAAAACTAAAATTAAGGTTGCAGAAACTAAAAGCCAAGTTTGCAGAAACGAAAAGCTAAGTTTGAAAAAAAAACTAAAACTAAGTTGGCAAAACTAAAAAGTAAAACTAAGTTGGCAAAAACTAAAAACTAAAACTCAAGATATAATATATGCATATAATCGGCGGAATCGGGTAAAATAAAAATCACAAAAATCAAATTAATATTGTGCAAGGTGTACTTTTGCCAAACCACTACAACGGTCCTAACGGGAACTCCAAGCAAAAAATAAGGCCACAAGTACAACGGCGCTAGCAACAGAGTCTCGGCAGTGGCAGCAAGAACCACTAAGCAGGCGTAAGCAA
>NW_023458557.1:904187-905529 GCF_013731165.1 Rhagoletis pomonella | reverse complement strand
GGCGTAGCAGCATAACGAAGCAGAGGACGACATCGAAAGCATTCCACTACAACGGCGCCAGGGTAGAGGACAATGGTTTGACAACGTATAGCAAGCTAATTGTTATTGTTCTTGTCATTTCTTTTTACTTGTATGTTTGTATGTATATTCAGTAATTTTGTTGTTCAGAAGCACGGTTGTGCGTACATATGTATACAGGCATATGCCTAGCGGTCCACTGTAGTTAAATTGCACACAGTCGTGGCGAATAAAAAAAGGATAGCATACAAACTTTAATACAGTACACTGGTGGTCATAAAAAAGTACCGAATATAATTAAATAATTTTAAAGCGTTTGATATTGCAACATTTGTTTGTTTTGTAATTTGTGACCAGTTTAATTCGTAATTGAAGATTAAAAATACCCGATATTTATATTTTTGATATATTTTGCAGTAATAACATTTACCCATAATTCTGAGATTTTAATATTAAGCGAATTTGTACGACCATGGACCGAGAACAGATTTTAGCATTGACAGTAGACGGACTTAAGGAAAACTTGGAAAGACTAGGGTTAATGACCAGTGGACGCAAAGCTACGCTACAGGACAGGTTGATGGAACACTTCGGCCTGAATGTTAGCGAAGATGAAGATGCAGAATTCGACGACGTGGGTAGCAGGCGCAGCGAACATGGTTCGACCACCGAACGTTCAATATTCACACTTCGTGATATTGAAGATTCGTGGACTCCATTCAGCGGATCAGATCAGCCCAGCCTAGAACATTGGTTGCAAGACTTCGAGGAAAATGCCTTAGCCGTACAGTGGAGCGAACTGCAAAAATATATCTATGCCAAGCAGTTATTAAAAGGGGCTGCTAAAATGTTTGTTCGTAGCCAGGCAGGTATCAGTAGTTGGGCATCGCTCAAGTCAGCGTTGAAGAAAGAATTCGGAACGGCAACATCGGCAGTCGAGGTACATCGCGCTCTGAGGAATCGCCGTAAACATCCAAATGAAGATTTACGCGAGTACCTGTGCAGTCTGATGGAAATCGGCAGGTCTGCAAACCTAGATGACATCAGCCTAATAGAATACTTCATCGACGGTATACCGGACTCAAAATCGAATAAAGTTAACCTGTACCAGGCGAAGTCCATCAGCGGTCTTAAAGAACAAATTCAGATCTACGAAAGAATTACTGCAGGGAAGGGTCAACAGTTGGCGGCGAACCAAGGACAACTAACGTCATCAAACAAAGTTGTACCGAGTTCCAGTTCAGTGAGGAGATGTTTTAAATGTGGCGATACTTGACATTTCGCCAAGAACTGCCCACGAAACCCCATTAAGTGCTATGGTTGC
>NW_023458557.1:839281-879187 GCF_013731165.1 Rhagoletis pomonella | reverse complement strand
TTTTTCGTATGCCCAAGTTTTTGGCAATTTCTGCACCTCATCGGATTGGGGATATATACCTGGACTGTGACTCTTTCGCATCCTAAACTGATCTTTTCTGGCCTCCGAATAAGACCCCGTTCAACCCCGTTCATGATAATTGTTTTTTTATAACCCGGGATATAAGTTTTGCACTGTCACTTTAGAAAAGGAAGTGGTAGAAGGTGTGAGTTTTTGTTGGCACTTGTGGTAAATCACACTAGCACACTAATACTTTATTGCGCAGAGCTTGACTACAGTAGGTCTTTACGCGTCGAACGCTCGGGTTGAACTGGTCTAGGGTTTTAAAGCATGATACCGAGACAGCTATTCGCACGCGCAATGAACTCTTGAAGGGAGCTGGATTTTTCCTCCGGAAGTGGACATCGAACTCCAGGGAAATCCTGTCAGCTTTGCTCATCTTCTGAAGAAATTTTTTGGAAATCGACGATGTGAGCGAGGCGAGAATGTTGGGAATTCGATGGAATGCTGCTCACGACATGTTTTACTTTAACGTGCAAGAGATCCCAATAAAACCATGCTACACCAAACGGGAGGTTTTATCGTGTGTGCCAAATTATTTGACCCTGCAGGATGGCTGGGTCCCATTGTGGTGGAGGCGAAAATTCTTATGCAAGACATATGGCTAACCTAGATAGATTGGGATGATAGTCTACCTCGAACCCTTTACCAGCGTTGAGAGAACTTTCTTAAAAATTATATTCACAAGGTGGATCAACTTCACACCTTGGAATGAAATTGAATTTCATGGGTTTTGTTATGCATCACAGAAGGCTTATGCGGCAGCCCTTTACGTTAAAGTGCGCGAACGAAACTCGAACAATATCCCGTTTGTAAATTTACTTGTAGGTAAAACTAAGGTAGCACCCGTGAAAATCGTCTCTCTACCTAGATTAGAGCTGTGCGGGGCTCTACTTTTGGCCGAACTAATCAATGCATTACTTCCACAGTTCGACATCGCCCAGCCAGTGATATACAATGGACCGATTCCACCATCGTGCTGTCGTGGTTACGGAAGCCACCCTGTTGTTGGATCACCTTCGTGGCGAATAGGGTCGCCAAAATCGAGGAACTTGTTGGAGTTAGAGGGTGGAATCATGTGGATTTGGGTGATAACCAGCGGATCTAGGGAGCCGCGGCGTATCCCCTCAAGAATTAGCAAAAAGAACAAAAGGTAGTTCGAGTCCATGCTGCACATACTACGGAATTGTCGGACATTTTGGAAGGATTCTCCGATTTCTCTCGTGCTTTGCGGGTAAAAGCACGGATTTTCCAAATTTATTACAAAACGCATCCTGTGCACAAAGTGTTCCCGCAAGAGGAAACATTACAGATAATTTCCGAAGAAATTAGACGGGTAAAACCGCGCCTCATTAGATCAAAAGAGGTGCTACTCGAATAAGTATAAGGCGCTCGCGGCATCTAGGCCAGTGGGCGCAAAGAGCTCCATTAACACTCTCAATCCTTTCCTCGATAGGAATGGAATCATGAGAGTTGGAGGGAGGCTGGCGCCAGCGGATCTCCCATATAACGAACGCTACCCAGTTATTGTACCGTACGATTGCCGATTCTCCCGACTTTTAGCCAGATTCTCACACCTGATCTCTCTGCACGGGGAAAATCAACTTATGCTGAGACTTCTGAGATCAGTATCTTGGATCGTGCGGATGAAGAATTTAATAAAAAGCGTAATACATAACTGTAAGGTTTGTCTCATTTACAGGAAGAAGACACGAGAGCAACTTATGGCAGCACTCCCGCCTGAACGAACGGATGTATCCCGGCCCTTCACGAATACCGTCGTGGATTTTACTAGCCTTTCGAAATTAAAAATTATAACGGCCGAGCGTGTCTTATAACAAAGGGATATGCCTGCGTTTTTGTCTGCTTTGCGACAAAGGCAATACACCTGGAGGCAACTAGTGATTTATCAGCCTCCACATTTCTAGCGGTCTTTTCAAGGTTTGTGGCAAGACGGGACTTACCACCCAGCCGTACGCACATCAAGAAATCGACTGGCACTTCATTCCGCCAGGAGCCCCACATATGGGAGGACTGTTGGAAGCAGGAGTGAAGAGCTGCAAAATCCATTTCCGGAAAGTAGCCAACACCATGCGTTTTACGATGTAGGCCTTTTCTACCTTGCTAGCCAAAATAGAGGCGAGTTTGAACTCGAGACCTATTAGACACTACTGAATGCACAGAACCCCTCACGCCAGGACATTTTGCTAGCAATGGCGGAACCGGAAATAAGTGGAAATCCGATGTCAATCGTCAACCGATGTCAAAAAATCAAAGCCAGTCATCAAGGATTCTGTCGGCGATGGAAGCAGGAATACCTAAAGGAGCTACACAAGAGAGCCAAGTGGCAACACCCCCAACGAGACATCGAAGTCGATGATTTCGTGGTTATCAAAGAGGATAACCTACCCCCGAATGAATAGCGACTTGGCAGAGTTGTTAAGGTTTTTTTAGGGCAAGACAATCGCGTGCTAGTCGTAGAAATATGCACTACGCGTGGAGTAATTCCACGACCAATCGTGAAATTAGTACTACTTCCTCTAGTGAATACAAACTAACTTTTTTTCTACTTCCAGAATTTTACAATTTGGTTCGAGCTAACTCAAACGCAGCCCAAAAGTGGTATCGATTAGGGATGTTGCGAATGTGGAATTTTCGACATCCGCGGATGCGAATGCGGATGCGAATATCTAACAGCTAACATCCGCGGATGCGGATGCGAATGCGGATGTCAAGTATTTTTAAGAAAAAATTAGAATCTAGCATATGGCGAGATCGTTGTTTAAACCAAGGCTGCACATTAGCGTTAATTTTATCAATAAACGAAAATACCAAATCGTTTTTGCATTTACATTGATAATGTTAACGTTATGTGTTTATCAAAAAAGTTTCGTTTTGTTAATTATCAGAAAAATATGTCAACAACAATTTTGTTTCGTTGATTATCAAAAAAATATCAAAGAAAAAAAAACTCTCTCTGCACCAACCAAAAAATTTAAGAAACAGGCAAATTTCATTATTTGATGGATTTGCGGGAACAATGGGCCGTAGAAAAGTAGTAGTAGAGTCAATTTTAGTTATAAGATGCAGCTAAGCGTAAACGATGTCTTTAAAAATGAAGAAACGTAAAACTATTTTAGAGAATACCGCAATGTAGTGAGAAAGCTGCGGACGCCAGCAATGCACAGACTGTTATCGTCACAAAATTTATTACCTCTTAGTTTGGGAATGAAGACTACCTCGACTTTTCTCCAAAGGAGTGGCAACGTGGCCAAATTCTAGACAGGCCCTAAAGGATCTTACTAGAGCCCCTTTAATATAAGCCTGTCTCCTCCATAATTTAGCAATTTTTGATACTCACCATTTGGGCGCGGGTATTTTTAAAGTCGTCAAAAGAGGTTGAAGAAAACCTCACTGACTCCTCAGTCACCACCTGTGATGCTACCCTGTAGGGAAAACACGAACTAGTGAACCAAATTTCTAGTTCAGTACTAGTTCTTTTTCGCCAAAAACGAACCAGTCCGATAGTAACTAGTCCCGCACTAGTCCAAAAGCAGTGAAATGTGGTACTTTCACTAAACTATTTTATTTCAAATTTTAAACGCAGGGAATCATTATGAGAAAAATAATTTAAATCAGCATTTAATCATTATTTTATGAACGGAAATAATTATTTGATTTTTATTTTTGGGATTACAAATAATGATTATTTTATGATTTTTATTTTTTCGCTCAGAGATTATCATTAATTTTGAGTATTATTTTTCCACTTAAAAATAATGATAATTTATAAAATTGAAAAGGCCATACAGACGCAACCTACTGAAATTTTGACCTGAAAAGTTTGGGTCTTATTCCTCTTATAAGGGTGCGGCTACCTCTCAAAAGGATACGTCGGTAATCACGCTGGTATAGTTTTTGAGTTGCTTAATAATCATTATTCTTAGCGATTCCATAAACAAAGGCCAAGATCCTGAAGGACAATTGAGAAAGGCAATGCAGTTGCAGAAAAAGAGGCATTTAAAAAAAAAAGTGTCAAAATAATTATCACTTTCTCATTAAATTTATTTAAAAATGCAAGCCACCAGAGCTACCTTTTTTTTAAGAAAAGACAAATTAATTTTTTTTTATGCAATCCAGCACAGCTACCTTAATACAGTCAGTCAATAAAGTTTAGGTACAACGAATTTTTTACAGTACGGGCAATTATTTTTTAAATATTTTAGTTTTCGGTAACTTTTTATAAAAATATGGTAAATTCTACAACAAAATCCCCAAAAAAAAATTTTTAATAAATGCGTTTAAACATTTGTGATTGTATTGTCCTTCCTACAATAACTACATATAAAAAATGGATGCAGATCGAACTAGATCTCATCTGTCGAATTAGGAACTGGTTTGGAACTAAAGAAAAGGGGATGCAGAACGAACTAGATCTCATCTGTCGAATTTGGAACTGGTTCGGAAATATAGAAAAAGGGATGCAAAACGAACTAGATCTTATCTGTCGAATTTAGAACTGGTTCGGAACTAGAGCCAAAGGGATGCAACGGGGGACAATTGACACTTCCTAGGACATCGCAATGTTAAATTCGCCAGTCGCTAGCATGCAAAAGAGAATTAACGCGTACTAGTCATGGTTCCAAACGCACTAGAACCGAACCAGTTCCGCACTAGTTCGTTTCCCTACAGGGTATGTACTAGTTTAGTCTGGATGCTCTTCCCGTCGCGCTATCCTCCACCATATCTCTGCCTGGCCAGAAATTATCCTGCTACCCGGAAAATTAGTTTCCAAGTTGTATTTAGTTGTATTTGTCTACCATCGACGTGGTATAAGTTCCATCAGATTTTCTGAGAGAATCAAGCCTAACCGTCAGATCCTGTTGAAGTACCTTACACAGCCTGACAGACTCTTTCATCTTGTCGATATCATTTCAGAAGCCTTTATAAGAGCTTAATTTTGACATGCGAATTTGCTCTTATATTCCATCTGCACGTTATTATATTCGGACCAGTCCTCCTCTCTACGGGGTTTTAAAGCCCTATTCAGAAGTTTTCTGGACCTTTTTCGAAGTTTGGTGAGTTCAGTGTTCCACCATTGGACCGCTTTTCCATGCCTGCTTCTTCTTAGCGGACATATTTTCTCAAAACAACCAATCAAAGTACTCGCTACCTCGCGGGTCGCCTCTTAAATTGATTTATTGTTTTTTAGTTTAGAGAGATTTGGTACTCTCGTTTCAAGGAACGAACCAAACTTCTCCCAGTCCGCCTTTCGAGGATTCCGACCTTTTTGCACTTGATACCACACACACTATACCACAGAAACTTTGTCAATTATAGAAGCATTTTATGATAATTGCGATATGAAAGCCACTGTAGCAGACTATTGGGAGTCAAAAAAATTGATTCGCAGTACCTTGTAGCAGCCATATAAAATTATACATGCAACTCCCGCTACGCAAATTAGCGTAGAACGAGCGTTTTCGACTTTAAAATACATAATTAATGACTATAGGTCAGATTTGAGTGATGATATCACTGAAGCCATATTAACGTTGCGCCTCAATTAGTTTTCGCATAATTTGTTTGCGTTTTTTGTTAACTAGTTGTCAATCACGCAAAATTTCTCGCGATGGAAGCAGCATACAACGAACAGGAGGCACACTGGTGAGACGAAAGTGAACCAAAGACACCGTGCATCAAGGCGAAAGAACCGCTAATGTGTCCGTTAGGCCGCCAACGCAGAGCCAGTTCACATATCTACCACCGAGTATACAACCGCCTCCACAACACCCGCCAACGACATCCATCGCACCAAACGCTGACGTGCTAACCAACGGCAACCATGTGCCTACCGTTACTTTTGCGCCCGTCATCGACCAGGTACGTAAGTGGTCGGTGAAGTACGATGGAGGACGCGACCCGTTGGCGTTTGCAGAACGAATAGAGGAGCTGGCCGACGTCTACACATTAAATGTAGACCTATTACCAAAGACGATGCCTGAATTCTAAGCGGCACCGCCCTCCATTGGTACCGCAACAACAACGAGCATTGGACCAACTGGGCGTCATTCAAACGTGATTTCCTGCACTTTTTCCTACCGGCCCGGTATTTTGAACGCCTGGAAGATGACATAAGGCAACGGAGGCAGCGCCCGCGAGAAAAATTCAAGGACTACGTGATCGCGCGATTCAAAACCTGATGCGACACGCGGGTCACAGTAGTGAACAACGGCTGGAAAGGATTTTTCGAAATAGCCACCCGGAGTACTTGCTTTGCATCAAACGGCGAGATTTTAACACTTTGACGGAGCTCCTCACACTCGCAGAAGACTATGAAAGCATCTACGAAAGCCACCGGCGGGCCCCAGAAACCGCCCGACGGGGAATAGCGAGACACGTTGGTAACGACCCCATTATGTCACCACCCCAACCGAGACAGGCATTTCAGCAACGACCGCCACCACGCATGGATCAGCATCATCGAGAAGCACCGTATAATACCGCCGTGACGACCCCACCCCCTTCGAGGATTTTCATAGCGGCAACACATGCAGGAGGTGTGGTCAAGAGGGACACTTCGCCCGAAGGTGCCGTAACCCACGGAAGCTGTTCTGTTGGGAGTGCGGCCGGGCCGACATACGGACAATAGAGTGCTGCCAGAGGCCTCAGGGAAACGAGAGAGGGCTTCAGCAGGGGACCGGCGCGATGAAGCCCCCCGAGTACAGCGCCGGACAACCAATAATTTTGAGCAAGGAACGCAGCCGCCTCTACGCCCTAATCTCGTTGGGTGAAGCGCCCGCGGAAGCCGTCATCGACACAAGTGCCTCTAGAAGTTTCGTATCCGCCGGCGTGGCGGAGCAATTGGTTAGCTTGGGGAGAGGCCAAAAGATAACTGTGGTCATAGGAATCCGTATGGCCGATGCCACCGGGAGCCAAATATCCGAGGCCGTGAGGACCGTAGTCCGCCTTGGGCAAACGATCCACAACGCCGTTCTGCATGTCATGCCTGGAGCAATTTACGACATCATTTTGGGCCTGGACACACTAGGGGGAATGGGAGCTGCGGAAGTCCTGCGGCGGACACCGCGTCGTATTGACGGAGCCATCTATACAACCCACGTCGACGACACCAAGCGAGCCAACACCAAGCACCGAGGACCCCGAACCACCCGCCATGACGAACCATCGCCCACCAAGGAGCAGAAGAGGGAGGCGCCGTACAAGACAACGGTCCGCAAGGGAGAGGGTCAACAGAATAGAACACGAGGACCCCAACCACGAAGATGAGGCATACGCGACTTTCGAGCCGAAGAACTGCAAAAATTGGATACTATGAGCGGAGTAGTCACAGTGGGAGAGCACCGGATCATCATGATTGACGAATGCCCCATCAAACAGCGGTACTTCCCGCGCAACCCTGCAATGCAATCTGTTATCGACGCGGAAATCGATGAGCTACTCACGAGAGGATTATCGAGCCGTCTCGCAGTCCGCACAGTGCACCGATCGTACTAGCCCGGAAGAAGAACGGCAATTGGCGCCTTTGCGTGGACTACCGTCAACTCAATGCCCAGTCAGTACCGGACGCATACCCCTTGCCGAGGATAGAGCACATATTGGACAAACTGCGCCAGGCGAAGTACATCAGTAGCTTATACCTCAAGAACGGGTACTGGCAGATACCTCTGTAGCCCAAAAGCCGCCAGTATACAGCCTTCACCGTACCGGGACGCGGCCTGTTCCAGTGGCGGGTCATGCCGTTCGGCCTACATTCCGCCCGCGTCACATTCCAGGGAGCGTTAGACCAAGTTATTGGCCCGGAAATGGAGCCCTACGCGTTTGCCTGCCTCGACGACATAATCGTCATATGCTCCACCTTCGACGAACACGTGAAACACTTGCGAGAGGTACTCCGACGACTACAGCGGGCCTGTGCATTAACCCCGAGAAACGCGACTTTTTTAAAAGGGAGCTCCGGTACTTGGGGCACGTCATTAGTGACAAGGGCATACACACCGATCCCGACAAAGTCGCCGCCATCAAGGAACTAAAACCACCGACCATCGTGAAGGAGGTACGCCAATACCTCGGAATAGCTTCCTGGTATCGCCGGTTCGTACCCGACTTCGCTACGCTAAGCCAACCACTCACCGCCCTCCTGAAGAAGGGCAAACACTGGAGGTGGGGAACTGAACAACAGGAAGCGTTCGACGTGATCAAAAGAAAACTCACCGAGGCCCGCATCCTCGCGTGCCCAGACTTCAGCAAGAAATTGACCCTGCACACGGCCGCGAGTAATTTCGGCCTAGGGGCAGTACTCACACAGGAGTTGGAAGGTAGTGAACGAGTAATCGCATACGCATGTCGGAAGCTTAATAAGGCAGCGATCAATTATTCGGCCACGGAAAAGGAATGCTTAGCCTTAGTCTGGAGCATACGCAAAATGGAGTTGCAACAAAACGCGTTCGACATCGAGTACCGCAAAGGAAAACTGAACTTAGTAGCGGACGCATTGTCTCGACAACCACTAGAAACGTTACTACAAACAACAGTGGCGGAACCACAGTGGTGGCACAGACGGGTCGATGAAGTGCGTACCAACCCGGAGAAATACGCCGATTACATGATACAGGAGGGGCAGCTCTACCGTCATATCCCATGTCGATCCCAGGACGAAGAGGCAGTCCCCTGGAAACTGTGTGCCCAACCCCCTCCGTCGACGAGTACTGAGGGAGAACCATGACATACCAAGCGCGGGACACATGGGTATTCGCCGAACAGTAGCACGTATTGCCAATCGGTATTATTGGCCAGGAATGTTTCGCGACATCAGCCGGTACGTCCATCAATGTGTGCCAGAAGTATAAGGAGGCACAACACAAACCAGCCAGCATGATGCTCTCGCAGGTCGCACAAGAACCTTTCGCCACGGTGTGTGCCGACTTCATCGGACCCCTACCACGGTCCACGCATGGCAACACCATGCTACTTGTGTTTTTCGACCGATTTAGCAAGTGGGTCGAGTTGGTCCCATGAGACAGGCCACAGCGGAAAGACTTCGCCGCGGGTTTAGGGAGCGTATCCTCGCCCGATTTGGTGTACCCAAGGTGTTCATCTCGGATAATGGTGTACAATTTACTAGTACGCTCTGGCAGCGTTACCTCCAGAAGGTGGGGGTACGCCAACAATTTACGGCCCGGTACACACCACAAGAAAACCCGACGGATCGCGCCAACCGCACTGTAAAGCGAATTATCGCACAGCTTACGATGACACAACATAGGCGGTGGGATGACCTCCTCCCAGAAACCACACTCGCCGTAAATACGAGCGTCACAGCCTCCATAGGCTACAGCCCTGCGTTCCTAGTGCAAGGACGGCAACCACGCTGAAAATGCCGACATCGCACAGGCTACAGCAGCACGCGCCGTCGCAGCCCAAACAACTGCACGACGGACCCTCGCCGCGCGCAAGGCCGCCGTACACACTACAGTGGCGTTCACCAACGCAACGCGCGCTGCCCACGAAATCGCCGGGCGCACACAAGCCGCTTCCCCGACCGTCAGCCCTTCGGGAGACGACAGGTACAACACCGCTGGGGCAGCCGCCTTCTCGGTGAGGAGTGTAGCTCCATATCACGACACCAGGCACGGGAGCGAAATTTACACGGACAAAACTACGTCCACTAGTAGCCCGCCCAACGAAAGTCCAACAAGCGACAGCTCGACGAGCGACAGCGCATCGCACACTACCTCATCGGACACCAGCACGACCACCGATAGCTCAACAGGCGAGAGACCAGCTAGCGACAGACCGGCTAACCAGGACACCGACATGGGATTGGCCGAACAGCTCGAAATCGAGCTATCCTCGGACGAGAAGCTGCCACAGCAGGCGTCGTCGGGCCCGCGAGTAATTTTCCTGCCAGGACCCGGCGGAATAGCGCTGTATGAGGCCGACCTGCGGACACTGACAGGGCCGTACTGGTTGACAGACCCAGTCATCGATGCCTGGGCGAAGGGACTGGAAGCCACGTTCAACATACGAGGTACCGTACTCAGCCCATTTGTTGTCTGGCAATTAAGCAAACCCGACCGGGGAGAGAATTATCAGCCCATCCACCGGTGGCTAAGCCACACCGACCTTTTCGGCCAATGGGTTGTCCTCGCGCCACACGATGTCTGGAACCATTGGTACCTGCTAGCCCTCGCCAACCAGGAGATGACCCACCACATAACAGATAGCGAGTGTTGGCACGACCTCTACATTTGGGTGGCCGACTCCAGGAAAGTGGGAAGGGTGACACACGCGTTACAGGAATGGCGAGTTTCTCCGGTGGGAATATCAGCAGCGACATCAAAGGGAGGCCCGCCACATACGGGAGGTACATCTGGAGGTACCACAACAGACCAACGATAGCGACTGCGGAATCTACGTGGTGGAAACTATCGAGAGGGTGCTGAGATACGTAGGACGCGGAGAAGGAGGGCCGGGGTGTAAATCCGGCCCGTTCACGGCGACCATGGCGTCGCAAAAACGCGCGCACATGCTGAGGCTATTCCAGCAACCACCGGAGGCAGGAACACCACCGCCACCACCACGACCCTCGGAGCCTCCAGAGGCAACAACACCACTACCTTCACCGCCACACACACCAGTATCACCAGAGGTAGTACCACTGTCATCGTCACCGCCCCGACACCACCAAGGGAAAAAACGGTCATTCCCGCCGAAGAAGCCGACAGACCAGCGCTGGACCAGTTCCCAGAAATCGCCGAGAGGGTCCGGAAAGCCCTACATGACCTCAAGGAGGGGATCTGCAGAACCTTAGTGAGGTTCACCACGGCAAACCCCCGAGTAACCATATACCAGTGGGACGCTCGTATAATACCGAAGCACCGCAAAACTTAAGCCCGCCGAAGAGGGGGAAGTGTGAGGACTAAATATCCACGGAATTTATCCCACACGAACGCCGCCGCCCTACACCAGCAACAACGACTACAGCAGCGTCATCAACACGGCCAGCCAACATAAGAGACCGTATCAACACTCCCTGGTGACACCATCACTACAGCAACGCAACATGTAGCCATACGACTCAGCAACACGAAGAGCACCAGCTATAACAGATGTGACTTGGCAACATACGAGTCAGTCAGCACGGAGCTAAGGTCGTGAACGCACAGCTATTAGTGAGGAGCTCTTGACTTGTACACTGTTCGCAATGCAAAGCTTGGATGTTCAAATGTAGAGTGCGGAGGTAGCGCCGGCGTCGGCCCACCATAGCGCGTCAACGCGGAACTGCAGCTGTAAACGCACAGCTACTAGTGAAGGGCCCTTGACTTGTACATTGTTCGCAATACAACTGTTCGCAATACAAGGCTTGGCCGTTCAGGGGTAGAGTCAACCGTGAGCCCGCGTGACGGCGACGCCCGTTCGCACAACAGCAGAGCCCCGGCGGAGCAGCGCCGGCGTCGCCCCACCATCGCGCGTCAACGCGGCACGGCAGCTGTGAACGCACGGCTACTAGTGAAGGGCCCTTGACGTGTACACTGTTCGCAATACAAGGCTTGGCCGTTCAGAGGTAGAGTGCCGCCACACCTCAGTCCACCGCAAGCCCGCGCAACGGCGACGCCTGCCACACAGAAGCAGAGCGCCGACACAGTGGCGCCGACGTCGCATAGGAGCAGAGTTCCCACACAGTAGCGCCGACGTCGCATAGGAACAGAACGCCGACACAATAGCGCCGACGTCGCACAGCAGCAGAACGCCGGCATAGTGGCACCGACGTCGTCCATCAGCGGAGCGCCGACAGAATAGCGTCGGCGTCACCCAGCAGCAGCGCGCTGGGAATTCACCGTTAGGAATTCATACACCGTTATCGTATTATGTTCGTAGAAATTAAGTAGTAACACGTTTTTTTTTAGAGGAAAAGAAATAATTAAATAAAGTACTATTTGCAAAGGCCCCACAATATAAATTTATTGTAACGGACCCTGGGCACGGCGAGTATACCCCAGCATAGAAAACAGAAGCGTCGGGGCCCTCACAGAAAAACGCTTCGTTACAATTGACTGCGACTGATTTCAAAAATTTGTGCTTATAGCGAGCTAAATAGGTGTATATGGAAAATAAATTATTATTTTCCAGGAATGAAAAATTTTGAACAAAATTCTGTTTTCAAAGTCGTAGCTGCCAGCAGAATCGGATCAGAATATTGTTATTTTTTTTTTAAAGCACCCCGTTTTTAAAAGCATTTGAATCTCAGACAGTTAAGTAATTCTTATCTTATTAAAGGTCAGACCTATAACTTTTTAATTAGTTGAGCATCGATTCTTTTTATAGCCAAACGTTGATCATTTCTGCTGGAAATCCCTATTGAAGAAGCTTACTCTTTGACTTTAAATAGCAAAGAAGGGACAGTTTTACCACAGAAGTTTATATCCAACTACGAAAAAAATATTGCCTGACAAGTATACAAAATTACTGATTTTAAAATTTTTGATAAAAAATGAATTCCCCAAAGAGCCCCAGTGAAATTAAATATACGAGTATGTGTAACATCAAAAGAAAATCACGAAGATATGGTTAAGAATTACCGTGCACACTTTGTTTCTAGTAGTTTTTTTTAACATTGATTCAAAAAATCATAATAAAGAAAGAAACCAATGCAGGTATTTAAAGCACAGAAAAAATATTATTTAAAGGACTATATTCTCTTCGACGTACGTCAAAGGTCAAGTAGAAGTGGGAATTTGTATGACTGCCCATTCCAAGCTCGGTTATGTAGCTTAATAAATAATATGTTTAAAGACATTTTGATCAAAGTTGATTATATGATATTTGACCAGTTTTGTTACGCAAATACTCCCACGACTACAGTCAAAATTATTGGCTACAATTTATCATTTTGTTTGCCATATATACGTTTTACCGATGCATTTGCACAACATTCGCATTCGCAAAAGCTCCGCCTTGATTATGGCGAATGCGAATGTTAAAAATAATGCGGAAGTTCCGCGAATATTCGCAACAACCCTGCTATCGATGCCCCGTCTGGAAGCGCAACCACCGCCTGCTGTTTTACCGCCAGTTCCGCCGAATGAAACCTGAGGAGAGACTTCGAGCTGTCCTCCTCCACAGCCACTGCGCTAACTGCCTTTCGTCGCGACACATTTCCAGCAATTGCTCATCATCAAAAAACTGCGAGCGATGCCAGGAACGACACCACAGTCTCCTCCACCTTTGGGAAACTTCTAGGCGGCAGGAAGAAGGGTCGCAGGACCTAAAAGCTCCCGACGTCCGGCCAATCCGACAACACCGTCCATACCATGCTCGGGCGGTAACTGAGTGAAATAAAGAGGTTCTGGAGATCGACGCAAGTGATGAGGAGCTCCATGTTGGATGTTTGAAAAACACTATACGAATATTTACTTGCTAATATTGTAAAGCTAAAATATGTACTCACTATTGTTATTTTCAAATGTAAAAAATGTATACGAGAAATTTTTCATTCTAAAATAAAACTTCCAATCTACAACTTTACTGCGTATGTATGAAACATTGGGAGCATTTCCCAATAGGTTATGGGCCATCGCGCAATGTCGAAGGAAGGCGTTAGTACAACGATCGCCAAACTAAATGGTGAAAACTAGGCAACATGGAAGGTAAAGATGGAACTACTGCTGATCAAGGAAGATTTGTGGGACATACTCTCAAAGCCGAAGCCAGCGCAGCCGGACGCAAGCGGGATCAAGCAGGACGGACAAGCTCGTGCAACCGTTGGACTGATAGTGAATGATGATCAACTGGTGCATTTCAAAAACGCGGTTACAGCCAAGGATTATTGGAATGTCCCGAGAGAGTTTTATGAAAAACCATCCCTTAGCAGTCGCGTTTTTCTGATGAAGACGATTTGCAAAATGCAATTAAACGACGATGAGAAAATGGAGCAACATATTAACGATTTGATGAGTTACGTTGAGCAGCTATCCATGATGGGTGATCCACTAAGCAGTTCCTGGACTGTTGCTATGCTGTTGAGCACTCTTCCGGAGTCATACGATCTATTAATTGTTGCGCTGGAAGAGAGATACAGCTTAACATTAATTTCGTCAAAGGAAAACTTTTGGAAGAGGCTAAACGTAAGGTGCACAAACAGAATACTTCGGATTCGGCGGTGCTGAAAATCGAAGGGAGAGAGACTCAATTCAAGAGGACGGGAGTTCAGATCGATTGTTTTTATTGCAAGAAAAAGGGCACTTGAAGAAGGATTGTAAATTTTTTAAAGAGAAGCAAAAATATCACGTTAATATGGCCGGGAAACAAGATGATTCACTGGAAGAGCAATGTTTTTGGTAAGGCAAGTCGACGAAAAATGATTGGTACATAGATTCAGGAGCAACATGTCACATCGCAAATAATAGGGATATTTTTTGACATGCTAAGGAATAATATCCAAGAAGCTGTTAACGTCGCAAATGGTTACCGAATTCGGTCGCAACGCAGAGGCAGTGGTCAGATTGAGATAATAAATGCTGATGGTGAGTCTGAAAGGATGTTTTGTTCGTTTCTTCAATAGAAAGCTACTTGCTATCGGTGATTAAGTTAACCGAGATGGGTTATCAAGTACTTTTTGAAGGAAAAAATTTTAAAATTATTAAACATAATCAAGTAAAAGCCACAGCGGAATTAAACAATGATTGGTACAAGCCGAGGGTGACTTGTGCAGAGGTGAATATGGTGAACAGTGCTGGACGACATCAAGGATGTGTGCATGACTGGCATCGAAAGTTTGGTCATCGTGACATCAAGGTTGTGTCGTCGTATTTGAAGGACAAGAACATCAAAGTCAAACTATGTGACGCTGAGTTTCAGTGCGAAGTATGCCTTATTGGTAAACTGACAAACCAAAACCATTTCCGAAGGTACCAGACGAGCATTCGGGTGCTGTGTTAGATTTAATACACACAGATGTTGCTGTAATGAATAAAACAACACCAAGTGGTTTCCGTTATTTCGTGACGTTTATTGATAATTACAGTAGGTACTGTAATTTGTATTTACTCAGACGCAAGTCAGAGGTCGTAGCTCGCTTGAAAGATTTTATAAGTTTCGTTAGAACAAAATTTCAAGACTCCAAAAATCATAAGATCTGATAGAGGAGGAGAGTTTACTGGGACAGCTGTTGCCAGTATTTAGCAAGCTTAGGTGTTCAGCAACACCTACGAAATCCTCCGCGACCCTGTTCACAACCTGGACGAAGGAGGTCAGGCTACCGCTGGGGATTCACTTCGATGACACACCAATTCCGACGGTGAATAACCCCAAAATACTCGGAGTAACATTCGACAGCCTGCTCTCCTTCTCTGCGCACGCAACCGCTATTGTCAATAAAGTACAGAGACGCAACAAGGTCCTCAAGTCGCTAGCCGGCAGTACTTGGGGAAAAGGCAAAGAAACGTTGCTGGCAACATACAAGGCAATAGGCCGGCCGGTTTTGAACTACGCAGCGCCAGTGTGGTCGCCGGGGACTAGTAGGACGCAGTGGACGAAGCTACAGACTGCACAGAACACCGCACTCAGGACAGCGACAGGATGCCTCCTGATGTCGCCCGAACACAATATAATGCTCTGCAAGCAGTTCCTGATCGGGAGCCACAGAAGTGGCCACCCAAACAGACAGCTGCTTACAGAGGAGCCCTCGCCTAGGCACGTCAGGAGGCATCTATATGAACTGACGGACGAAGTCCAGAGGTTCATCAAGCAACCTCTGGACCCGAACAGCTTACCGACAGGCCCTGAACGGCATTCACAGGGACTCAGTCTCGAGTTATGTAGACTCTAGACCTGTGAATGCCGTTCTAGGCATACCACCCCCGGACATAGACCAGACGGAGCTTCATCTGCCTCGGGAGACTCGCACAACACTTGCACAACTTCGCTCCGGCTACTGCAGCAGGTTAAACTCCTAGCTGAGTAGATTGAATGAGGATGTGCCGAATGAGTGTCCGGCATGCGGAGAGACCCCACATGACTCGAAACATCTCTTCGCATGCCCGGAAAACCCGACAACCCTAACGGACTTGTCCCTGTGGACAAACCCCACAGAAGCTGCACGCTTCCTAGGGTTGCCGTTAGTGGAACTTGACGACAACGACTGAGATACCAACCGTCCTGGGCGGGGTTGTTGTAGCCGCTACAACAACAACAACAACAACAGCAACAGTTCGCAACACCGTAAACTCCACAACAAAATGGAGTAGCTGAGAGACGAAATCGGTCCCTAACTGAGATGCTGCGATGTATGCTAGCCGATGCAGACCTTAACGATGAGTTTTGGGGTAAGGCGGTAGTTACAGCAAATTATATTCAAAATCGTATACCGACAAGGTCAAATAATATTACTCCTTTTGAATTATGGGAAGGAAGAAAAGTTGATATGTACAAGTTTGAACGGTTTGGTTCAAAAGCTCATGTTCTAATACCAGCTCAAAAGCGTAATAAGTTATGCAGGAAAACGGAAAAATTAATTTTTGGTGGGATATTCAGAGAAGTCGAAGGCGCTCAGATTTTTGAGCAAAGAGAAGAAGAAAATTCTCATTAGCCGAGATTACGTAATTCTTAATTTGGAATTTGAAAAGCAATCTGGACAAATTTCGGAAGTGGGCATATCACTAGAAGATAGTTAAAAGAAAAATACAGAACACAGTGGATTAGAAGATGATGAATACTACTTGACTGCAGATGAAGACGAAGCTGTAGATGAAGGCAATGATAGCATTATAGTTTCACAACAAGAATTCATCAATGGTTGATTTTTCATCTGATGACACCATTGTTCCAGAAGAAGAGCTTAGAAGATCTAAGCGAATTTCAAAACCCCCAGTTAGATATACCTGCTTAGTATCAGAAGCAGAAGAGCCAAGCCATTACAAAGAGGTTTTAGTTCGACAAGATAAATCCAAATGGATGAAAGCTATGGATGATGAAATGGATTCTCTTCGTAAAACTGGAACGTGAAATTTGGAAACTCTACTCCGAGGGCGTAAGGCAATAGGCTGCAAATGGATTTACAAAATCAAAAGAGACGTAAACGGAAATGTATTAAAGTACAAAGCTAGGTTGGTTGCGCAAGGTTTTACACAAAAGTATGGAGTTGACTACGATGAGGTATATGCACCGCTAATATGTTCAACCATTTTCCGCGCGTTTTTAGCAGTGGCGGATTCGCTAAATTACACGGTGCGCTCTTAAATGGAAATTTAGTAGAAGACATCCATATGCACCAGCCACCGGGCTATGAAGTCAAATCGAAAAATGCAGAATTACTAGTATGCAAACTTATAAAAAGTTTATATGGGTTAAAGCAATCTGCAAGATGTTGGAGTAACCAATTTTTCGATGTTTTACATGCAGCAGGTTTTCATCATGGAGAAGCTGATTGCTGTCTTCTGAAGAAAAAGAGAGAAGTTCACTACATCTACGTATTGGTTTACGTTGATGACGTATTAGTTGCCTCAAACGTAAACACCGATTTCGAAATTGTCGAAAAAATATTAGAAGATAATTTTGAAATATCACGGCTTGGGAAAAATAATTTTTATCTGGGTATCAAAATTGAGAGGGAGGAGTCCGGATATTATAACTTAAATCAAGAAAATTATAATGTAAATTTAGCTAAAAAAGCTGGACTTCATGACGCAAAATTTTCGAAAATCACAATGGATGTTGGATACATAAATTTACACCGCGATGAAATGAAATTACTAGAAAATTACTTTGTATCATGAACTTGTTGGCTGTTTATTATACATAAGCATTAATACTCGTCCTGATATTGCAGCTGCTGTGTCAATTTTTCGTCGTCATGTAAGCAGACCGACCGAAATCGATGGGGTGGAGCTCAAGAGGTTAATAAAATATTTGATTGGCACTAAAGACTTGAAGCTAAAACTCGAAAGTAAGAAAACTGAAGTTCTGGTGGGATATGCAGACGCCGATTGGGCACAAAACTGTGATGACAGAAAATCAAATAGTGGATATATCTTCAAATATAGAGGTGCTTGCATAAGCTGGAGCTGCAAGAAGCAAAATAATGTTTCATTGTGTTCAACAGAAGCAGAATACATTGCGTTGGCAGAGGCTTGTCAAGAAGCATTGTGGTTAAAAAATAATAATTTCAGACTTCGAGTTGTCAGAGGTGCAGCGCTTTGCTATTTTTGAAGATTGTAAGGCTTGTTGATAACGAAAAGTTTAGTCGTAGAACAAAGCATATAGACACAAAGTATCATTATGTACGCGACCGTAAACAGAAAGGTATAATAAATTTACAATATTCTCCGACTGATAATATGGTTCCAGATTTACTAACCAAGCCATTACTTTTCTTTAAATTGAATAAGTTTAGAAGCGAATTGTTATTGAAATAAGTTTTTTTGAGGGGAAGTGTTGGATGTTTAAAAAAAAACTATACGAATATTTACTTGCTAATATTGTAAAGCAAAAATACTTACTCACTATTGTTCTTATTTTCAAATGTGAAAAATGTATATGAGAAATTTTTCATTCTAAAATAAAACTTCCAATCTACACCTTCACTGCGTTTTCATACATTGGCAGCATTTTCCAATACTCCAAGCTATGGAAGACGTGTCTGAATTAAGCGAGCCACCGGTATCCAGACTACCTCTGTCGGGTATCCGGTCGGCGGTCCAGCGAGCCCAAGAACCATTAAAAAAGACGCCCGCGTTTTCGCCGATACACGCGCCGTAAATCGCAACCGCCGCGCTGACGAGGTGTGAGAGACGCCCGAGAGCGAATCCAAGGTTCTGCTCGACGGGCTCTGGGCTCGAGAGGAAGAATCCAATCTGTGCGAGCCATCATCGACCCAGGGTAACCTCATTGCACCATCGCAAGATCCCTAGCGCGGGAACTGCACGCATTACCGAGAGGTGAGAGCGACCACTGCCCTTTAATACTCAAAGGGTGGAATGAGCGGCTAGAGATCCGCGCAAAGGTGCTACCGAGCCTGACGCGCACCGCCCCAGAGCGCACAGTCGACGCGCGTGTCGCAAATGAGTTCGACAATCTCTGCTGAGCCGACCCAACTTTTTACCGCGCGAGTGCCATATCTAGGTATTAGGAGCCGACGCATATGCGGCAAGTTTGCGTCCGGGATTCATGCCCACGACACCCACCAAACCTGCCGCGCAAAATACTATGTTTGGCTGGGTCATATCAGGAGCAGTGGGTAGCTAAAGAAGACGACGAAGAGGACGCCAACTAGGTTTAGTATTTAAGCCAAAACCCAAAAATGAATTCATGAATTGTTGAAGTATGTATTTTGAAATGTAATTGTATTTTGAGTTATCCAATTAGTTTATCTTATAGTGCAGCGATCCTGCAAGGCGGGCGGCATGTTTAAGCCTGCAGCTTATGTTAGTACACAAACTTCACCGAGAGATGTCGCTGCTAATCACTCGCTGACAGGACTCGTTACTTTATCTCCATTTTGCCACTAGTCCTGTTAGTCGAGACCGTTGGCAGTCTCCACCTTCTGTGCGGCTATAAATTCAGCTTCAGGCAATTGACTCGGTCTATTTTCTGAAGGACAGCCAGCGACATCTCAGGTGAGTCAACTCATATCTGTATATTTACACCACTCTTATTATTTTTATTGGCCAAATAATAGACATAATAACGATTATGAGAAATGTAAACATAACAAAACTGTCAAAGCTAAACTTCAAAATGGGGGGGGAATTGCCAGATGAATGTACGTAACCAATAGTTATTCAAGACACGAACCATCATATCGGTATAGACACGAATTGACATGGCCACTATGAAAACGCCCATACTGACATACGATAAAAGAATCGGTGGTCACATACCAGAAGGCGAGAAAAATATATTTTTTTTTGGAATTGGACACGGACCGAACAACACACATCAGCCCTCGCAAGAACGGAAGTAATCCTAACCGAGCAATTTATTAAAGCTGACATCCTCAGAGTGCGTGTACCTGGGGAATATACTTATCGGCATTGTTCTACCACATTCCTTCCGGCAAATCCCCAACCAAGTTGTTACCTGTGAAAATAAAGTCTGTGGATATAAATTCTGGTTGTTGTTGTTGTTGTTGTAGCGGCTACTAAGCCCCGTTCGGGGCGGTTCATCCATCAACGTTGTCGTCTATTTCAGCTAGGGGGAGGCCCAGCAAGTGTGCTACTTCCAGAGGGGCTGTCCATAGGGACAGGGGCGTTAGCTGAGTGGGATTCTCAGGGCATGTGAAGCGGTGCCGGGAGTCATGTGGCGACTCTCCACATGCCGGGCATTGGTTGGGCACATCCTCGTTGATTCTGCTCAGGTATCTGTTGAGCCTGCTGGAATAGCCAGAGCGAAGTTGGGCTATTGTAGTGCGGGTCTCCCGAGGCAGACAAAGTTCTGTCCCGTCCACGTCCGGCGGTTGTGTGCCTAGAACGGCATTCACATAGCGGGAGTCTACATAACTTGAGACTGATTCGCTGTGAATGCCGTTCAGGGCCTGTCGGTAAGTTGACGGGTCCAGAGGTTGTTTGATATACCTCTGGACTTTGTCTGTCAGTTCGTAAAGATGCCTTGTGACGTGCCGTGGCGAGGGCTCTTCCGCGAGCAGTTGCCCGCTGGGATGGCCACGTCTGTGGCTCCCAGCGAGGAACTGCTTGCACAGCATTATGTTATGCTCCTTTACAGGGAGCATCTGGGCCTCGTCGTGGAGGTGGTGTTGAGGCGTCATCAGGAGGCATCCTGTCGCAGTTCGTAATGCCGTGTTTTGGCAGGTCTTCAGCTTCATCCACTGCGTCCTGCTAGTCCCCGGCGACCATACGGGCGCTGCGTAGTTCAGAACCGGCCGGCCAATTGACTTGTATGTTGCCAACAACGTTTATTTATCTTTGCCCCAAGTGCTGCCGGCCAGCGACTTGAAGACATTGTTGCGGCTCTGTACTTTGTTGACAATTGCGGTTGTATGCGCCGAGGAGGAGAGCAGACTGTCGAAGGTAACTCCGAGGATTTTCGGGTTATTCACCGTCGGTATTGTTACGTCATCGACGTGAATACCCAGTGGCAGTCTGACCTCCTTCGTCCAGGTGGTGACAAGGGTTGCGGAGGATTTCGCAGGGGATAGGGCAAGGCTCCTTGCAGTGAAGAAGCGAGAAAGTTCGGAGAGGTAGCCGTTTACTTTTGAGCACAAGTCATCAATGCCATTCCCAGACGCCATGATCGAACAATCGTCAGCATACGAGACTATATTAACACCCTCTGGTGGCTGAGGAAGCTTTGATATGTAATAAATAAATAGTAGCGGGGACAGGACACCACCCTGTGGTACCCCCTGTTTAATTTTACGTGGCTTGCTGGTTTTGTCTCTGAAGATTACTGACGAGTGTCGACCACTCAGGTAATTCGCCGACCACCGTTTGAGTCCCTGTGGGAGTGAGGAGGCCTCTATATCTTCTAGTAGCGTTAAATGACCGACAGTGTCGAACGCCTTGGACAGGTCCAACGCTACTAGAATAGTTCTCTCCCCGGGGCGGTTTCGGTTTAGGCCACGAGTTATCTGAGTGTTTATGGCGTTAAGTGCTTTTGTTGTACTATGCACTTTACGGAACCCATGTTGATGCTTCGCTTGGGTCGGGTGGTTCGTGAAGTACGGGAGCAGCAGGGCCTCGAGTGTCTTCGCTACCGGGGAAAGGAGAGTTATGGGGCGATAAGACTCTCCTTTGTTGGCTGGTTTCCCCGAGAGTGGCCATTGACAGGTTGAGAACCTCCGTTAGGTACGCTACTCCCGCAGGACCCAAATTTTTCAGCATCAACATGCATATTCCGTCGGGTCCAATGGCTTTGGAGGCTTTCGCCTTCCCGATGGCTACCCTTACCTCACCGCTGGTGAAAACAAGAGGCGCACTAGGTTTTGGTATTTTGTGCAGCCTTCTGGTCACTCGACGTTTGGCTTTGTCCACCGGAGGATGCAGAATGAACTGCCGGCTAAAATAGCTCGCGCATCTCTCCGGGTCCGACGAAGCGTGGTCACCAAAGTCTATCTCGACTCTGTCGTCGCGCTTCGTCGGGTTGGACAACGACCTCACGGTTGACCAAAGCTTACTCACACCAGAGGCGAAATTCAGAGGTCTTCAGATGCTCTTCCCATTTCTTCCGCTTATGTACGTTCACAAGTTGCCGAATCTCCGAATTGAGATCCCTTATACGGGGATTTCCGGGATCGGCCTGACGAAGGTTGTCGCGCTCATCAGCTAGAACAGCCGCTTCGGCAGGAAAATTCGGACGTGGATCCTTAATACATCCTGCTGGGATGAAGCGAGCTGCAGCAGCGGTGACAACCCTGCGAAACTTACGTTCACCTACATGAACGTCGGTTGGTATGGGCAGTGCAGTGAAGACGCCCTCAGTAACATTCGTGAAGCCTTTCTAGTCAGCTTTGGAAAAGTTGACATAAGTCCGGTGATCCACGGAAGCAAAGTCGGCAGGTTTACGTCGCCATGATACGCTGTTTATCAGACCAGCGCTGACAATTGCTAGATCTGGCGAGCTGCAGCAGCTACCCATAATCCTAGTGGGTGCGTCGTCGTTCATTGTGCAGAATGTCGAATCGTCTATCTGCTCAGCCAGATGTGTTCCCCTACGATCATTTGACAGGCTTGAGTGCCAGAGAGCGTGGTGCGCGTTAAAGTCACCAACTACCATACGGTTTTCACCTCTGAGTAGCGCAACTATTTCAGGGTGATATCCTGCCGGGCAGCTGGTGATAGGGGGTATGTATACGTTAGATATTTGGAGCTCAACATCTCCTGACTGGATAGCAATACCCTGACATTCTAGGATGGTATCCCTGCGGTCGATGTCTGCTTCAGTGAGACGATACTGCACGGTGTGGTGCGTGATGAACGCTAAACCTCCACCATTATCTCGCTCGCGATCACGACGGTGCACGTTGTATCCGTGCAGCTTCGTCTTTTGGACCGCAGCTATTAATATTCCATGCCTTCCCATGAAGACAGTTATCTCCTCGATCTTGCTCTGGAGTCCGTTACAGTTAAATTGTAGCACCTTTGTGTGCCTTGGGAGACCGATTGTGATGTGTGGTGTTAAAGATTTGTGTTGCCTGCCGGCCCCCTGCTGTACGTGCTGCAAAAGGGGGTGCTGCCTTGTGGTGATGGTTGGCGGCGTCGCGGGGGAAGGATGCGACGGGGCAGCACAGCCAAGAATGATAGAATACAAGATTGCGCCAATGAGAGAGGATTTTTGAGCGTAATTTTTGCGTGACGTCATCTTGGTGCAATTGCGAGAGAGAAATGCCAAAACGCATATAAAAATATGTAAACAATGCAGAAAAATGTGTTAATTTTAATATTACATGGCCCAATTTTGCAGGAATCAATAAATATACAAAGATTGATTTATTAGGAACACGTAGCAATAATTTTGGACATGTAGCCCTTTAGATAAGTACGATTTTTAGCACATGAAAAAATTGATGTATTAACAGTGTTTGCAATTTCATGTAGACCAAAAGGAAGGTGTGCAGCAAAGTGAATTTTTCGACTTGCCATTTTAAAAAGCCATGCAGAGTGCATATTTATATTTGTGGACGGTAGCCAATCACCATAAACTCCACAGCTGTTGACTCCACAGCTTTTATTTGATGACTTTTTTTTGGAAGCAAATATTCTATGTCAGTAAAACATAATTTAAGCTGAACTTTTAAATGTAAAATAATTTGGGCACTGTTTTGTATTAGGTACGTAACAGCGCGGTAAGATGCCGCTTGAATTAGCGCCTGCCGACCTTATCCACTGGTGCATTACCTCATACCAGCACTAAAAGAATCAGGTACTAACAAAAATAAGTAGGTAGTGAAGTTCATGTATCTATTTACTGTAGAAACTGCTTTTGTATGTATGCCATTGCCAGCAAACTAAACCAGCAACTGTCTACATTCACCATGGAAATATACCTACTACAATTCACCGAGGAAAGGCCAACATAGTTCCAGAAGCTCATAGCTCACACACATAGCACAAAGCTCGATTTGGTGTTTAATGCATGTCCTCCCCGACAGAACTGCTTCCACTTTTTCGCCAGGTTTGCGTCCGTAGGAAACGAAAAAAAAACTTATATAGCACGCTTTCCTTTCGTTTTCACTATTACACTTTGCCACAGCACACCTCATTTTGCTTTTTAATGTCTCAATAATTGTTTAAAACCACGCAGAAATATTAACGCACAAGTATTAAAATTGTTATTTGGTTTTTTTCGTATGCTCACATTCAACAATTGCACCAAGATGACGTCACGCACACAGCTCATTCTGTCAAAATCACAAAGAGCGGATTAGCGGTACCGCGATTGGCGCAATCTCTATTTCTCTCAATCGTGCAGCACAGCAGGGGCCCACATAGTCACTCGTCCAATCTCGTGTGTTGCGAAGTCCTGAGCACGCCCTAAAGTGGCACCAGCCGAGGCAAAAGTTGCACTTGACTGATGTCACGTTACAGTATATTCTGGACTGACAAACAGAGCAGATTGTCGGAGGGACTAGGAGTTGCCGGCGGCGGTGTGTGGGTGCTATTGTGTTTGTTTGTGTCTCTATTGTTGTGTTGTGTTGGGGTGTGGGTGTGTTGATTGTGTGCTGCCCAGGCGGGTGGTGGTTTGCCGTGGAGGCGGTCCGGTTCGCACAGCATGAGGCCACGAACGACGTGGTCCATTGCCGGTGCGTACGCAGGCCCGAGCAGTTACGGAGGTGACTCCACCCGTCACAGGCATTACACATGACCGAGGTGGAGTTTGTATGCAGTCGTCTCTGGCATACGCAGCAGGTGTAGATTTCTGGCCCTGGGTTTGACTCTATGCCAGCCCTGAGCAGAAGGGTGCGGAGAAGGTGTAGCCGTAGGCAACGTTTGATGGATGTCGCCGAAATAAACGGGGTTAGATCGCCGAAACAACAGCCCTTGCTCGGGTAAAACCCGAGTCATTCCGGTACGGCTGTCTTGGGAACGATAAATTCTGGTCTATTCATTTGGCAGCAGTTAGACCACCGTACACCGGTAATCCCAAAATCATCAAACGTAAGTCAACCTCATTATTGTCACCATCCCATTGGAAACGAGCTACCCACAGTTTATCGAGATTCCTGTTTGGACCGACAAGAAAAGGTCAAGCAAATCATTGGCGTCCAACTAAACGGGTGAAAAAGAATAAGTGTCGTTGAACATAACCACACTTAAGCCCGGCATAAAATAACCGCGTGCTCAGCTGAGGGAATATAGCAATTTCATCATCGAATCAATTTAATACATCATAAAATTAGATTTAAGGAAAAATTAAAATCTTTTAGTCGTTTTTCTCATTTCTGTTGGTCACAAAAATGTACGTCGGTGAACCATATATATTCCAGTTTAATACATTTTTGATAAATTTTTTCTTTTAGAAATTCCGCTATTATAAATCATCATTGAGATGGAATCAAATAATTATCTTTTATTTATTTATTTATTTATTTATTTTCAATCTACAGTACAAAGTACCTTACAGACTAAAGAAACAATAATAATTATATTTAATACATACTTATCAAATAATAGAATTTAAGATCAACACAACGTTAGATCTTGATAAGGAAAAATCAATTAATTTAAAAGAAGATAAGTCATTAAATTCTTTTAAGGCACGCGTAATAGGTGCATTACTTTCAAAATTAGTTCTGCAACTAGCAACGTAAAAAGGAAGAAAGCTTCGCAGATTTCTTTGCGGAACGTTAAAATTTATTCGCTCTAGAAGAGTTGGACAATCGACATTGTCATTAACTATATTGAAAATAAACGAGAGAGCTAGAATGGACCTTCTTTTCTCTAGAGAGCATAGATCAATAAGCAATAGCCGAGATTGGTACGGTGGCATTGGATCCTCGAACCGTAAAGAGCGCAATGCATGCTTTAGAAATATCTTTTGAACCCGTTCGATCCTATTTATCGATTGTTGATCATAGGGTCTCCAGATAATTACTCCATATTCTAAATTGGAGCGTACAAGAGAAGTAAAAAGAAGCTTAAAAGTGTATAGATCAGAAAAATCAGTGGAACTACGTCGAATAAATCCCAATACCGAATAAGCCTTTGAAAGAATGAAATTTATGTGATTATTAAATGAAAACTTTGACTCGAAAACCACTCCAAGATCTTTAGTCTCTGAAACTTTGTTTAAAACACAGTTATCAATAAAATAAAGGGCAGATGTAGCATTAAGACGCCTAGTATAAGTTAAGTGAAAACACTTAGCAATGTTCAACGACAGCCGCGACTTTTCACACCACAAATGAATACTGTTCAAATCACTTTGAAGCTTACTTGAGTCTTCCATATTGTTAACCATCGTAAAAATTTTCAAATCATCAGCAAAAAGAAGATAATTTGAAAAGGTAAAACAACTTCCAATGTCATTTATAAAAAGAACAAAAAGTAGAGGGCCTAAAATGCTACCTTGAGGAACCCCAGAAGGGGCAACAAAAAAGTCCGAAGTTGAGGAATCAATTGAGACAACACAACGACGATTGGATAGATATGACGTTATCCATTGCAAAACGGATGAATGGAAGCCAAGGCAAGCTAACTTACTGATCAGAATCCTGTGGGAGACTCTGTCAAACGCCTTAGAGAAGTCAGTATATATGCAATCCACTTGCGAGCCAATCGAAAACGCTGAGGTGCAAAAATCGCTAAATACCATTAAGTTAGAGACTGTCGAGCGCCCAGAAATAAATCCATGTTGGTATGGGCTTAGTAATGATTTTACAGCGAAATAGATTTTGTCCTTAACAACACTTTCAAACAGCTTCGAAATATTTGATAGTTTTGCAATTGGCCTATAATTACGAACATTACTTTTACTACCATTTTTTAAAAGTGGCGTAATTGTTGTTATCTTCCACTCATTAATAAAAATACCGGAAGAAAGGGATTTGTTGAAAATCAAGTGTAAAGGATATGACAACGCTGGGCAGGCTCTTAAAAAAAGAGCTGATAGGCCGTCTACGTCCGATTTTGGCGAAGTATTGAGAGAAAGCATCGCCCTTGAAACTTCATCAGAGGATATATGCAAAGTCCCTAGATTAATAGAAGGGGGTATTTCAGATGAAAAGTCAGGAGAAATCACATCGTCTTCAACAAAATTAGAGACAAAATATTCCGCAAAAAGATTAGCGGCCTCAACAGGAGTATTAGCCGACTTGTTATCTAAAAATAATGAACTAGGTATACTAGAAACTTTTTTCGATTTTACGAAGCCCCAGAAAGATTTCGGGTTAGCTTTGATATTACGCTCAGTACTCCTTATATACTTTGTGTACAGAAGATTATTTAATGACTTAAACTCTTTCTGACATTGCTGAAATTTTACAAAGAATGCTTGGATTCTAGTTGATTTGAACTTCTTAAGGTATTTGTTTTTAATGTTTTTTAAATTCATTAAAGCTCTATTATACCAAGGTGACTTATAAGATCGCTTTCGTTTTATAGGTATGTTATTTAAACAGAATTCATTAACTTTTAATTTAAAAGTTGAATAGCAGCTATGAACCTCCGAGTCCAAAAGAAGTTCATCCCAATTAATTTCAGAAATCGACTTATTAAGAGCTGGAAAATCACAAGACGCATAATCGAAGTCACTACTTACATCAGCCACGATTTCCGAAAAAACATAAAATTTTAGCCCGATTTCTAGAGGCACATGGTGCATAGTAGCTTCGGAAATCGGCGAACTGCATTTAGATATACAAAAATCAACATTATCACTGACGTATATAAGATCTAATAATCTATTTAAATCATTAAAAATAAAGTTTACTTGAATGAGATTTACACTGAGGAAATTGTCAATACAGTAAGACTCGCGCTCAACGGTAATGTTACTTGGAAAAAGAAGCGCGTTATCAGACTTACTACACCAAACTATGTCACTGAGATTAAAATCACCCAGAACACAAACATGGTCATTTTTAAGATCAAGGGATAGCCCAATTACATTATCTACATGCGCTTTGTATAACTCAAAGTTACTATTTGGTGGAATATATGAAGCAAATACATATAGAAAATTTCGAGATTTCATTCCTTTGATTCGAACGCAAACTTGGTCGAGCAAGGTGTCATCATTTCCAAGGTCAACCATTGTTGCGCGGAATTTACGTCGAACTGCAATTAGAACACCACCTCCTCTTGAACAGCCAGTTTTCATGGAATCCCGATCCTTACGGAACACATTGTATAAATTAGGATCGAAAAACTCGCTATCATATAAATCCGATTTAAGCCAAGTCTCGACAATCACCAGCACGTCATAAACCTCTTGAGAACTAAATTGAAATACTGTCTTCGATTTTGTTCTTAAGCCAGAAATGTTTTGGTAGTAGATTTTTAGCTCAGCACGAGATTCCGGAGAAGCATTTCCATTCATAGCAGTTAAGACCTTTGGGTTCGACCTCCCCGTTTCCGAAAAAAATTAAAAGGGTTTACCTTTACATTCAAAGGCCAAATTTTCGCATCGAGAATACTAGGAAACTCGGCCGATAGAACACCCAACCTGAAGTTAACATGTGTACGATTTTCTGCTGGGTCATCTTTTTTAATTAATGCATAGCAAGAGATAGCCTTTCTCTCAATTTTTACATGTTTACACACATAATTGATAATGTCATCAGCAGTGACTTTAGGGTCGAATGACGACAAATGCGCCCACTTCATACGATCAGCTACACACAACTCCGTGCTAACATTAGACCCAACAACAACCACATTGTTATTACGCCGTTTGTTGTTTACTTTCGTCCACACAGTATTATCTTCACATTCGCTTTCATTATTTACTTGTTGTTGAGAAAGCACAGCATTAGCATTACCCGAAGCTGACAGGTTATCAGACACAACCACAGAAGAGACAGCAGGTAGGTTAAGAGAACCACTAACTGCTGTCTGAGCAATAACATTAGAACCACTCTCCTCTCCAATGCTGCGTTGAATTGCAGGCGAAGCGCAATTGTTATGGTCAGTATCACTCACAGCAGAGAAATTTGCATTAAGCTCAGTAGCGAGTTCAGCAACAACACCATTAGCCGATTCTGCACTACTAGAAGCAGAAGAACTCGTGCCCACTGTCAATCCAACGAGGTCAGCGACCTTATTTGAATTTGCTTTTGAACGCAAAATTCTTTTATTTGAGGCATCACTATTACTGGCATTGTTATTGTTGCTAGCAGCAATTATGCCAACTTGATTAGATGACGATGCATTTTCATTATTAAGGGTGATTTTTTCACCACATAAATCGTCTTGAAACTCCTTTAAAGCATTTTCAAACTTGGCTAAGCAAGACGAATTATAAACAGAACAGCAAGTGTCACATTTGAATAGTAGGTTTTTGTTGGATTTCAAAAGTTTTAAACATGCCGAGTTTAGTTTAACACATTTAATATGGAAATTGTGTAAACAAAGACCGCAAGCAACAGCATCACCTCCTACACACTGCTCACCGCAATTACCACACAAAGACATCGTAAGAAAACTTTTGAATTCATAATCACTGTAAATCAATATCGTTAGGCTTAGACACAATCATAGAATAATAATAATAATAAACTGAAGTAAATGCGGTATTGATTTTAAATCGAGTACCGCCATCTTATAACCCGGTACGGACTTTACGTCTACCGTTGGTAGAATTTTTTTAATAATCTGAATTTACAACCTGCTTACTTTGGCCAACCATGGTTGATAAAATCCCATGCCCTACACCCACTGAATGAGTTGGTATGTGAGAGAGCATATCGGGAAGTGGAGGCGAATGAGGTGTTAACACCTCAGGGTCGTCTTCATCAAATGATCAAATGACATTGTTGTTATCGAACCGCTCGGTTAAAGTTAAAACCCGAGTCGGCTAAACGCCAGGCAGATCTGATCGGAAAATGTCAGTCGAAGATTCGTGAACTTCGGATGTCTTCACCGAATACGGGATTCCCGATGAGCGATTCCCGATTAAGTTTGAACTCGACCTTCCATGGTTTTGAGAATGAACGGGGAGCGATGAGTTCAACTCAAAATACTGTTCCATCCCAATATTTACCCTTAACCATACCAGATTCGATTCCAAACCCGAATATACCGACTTCGGTTCAGGCAACCACGGTATACCCTGACCACTAGTACGGTTAATTCAAATGCTTTACCAGCCGTTCTCAATTCAGTGTCAGGCGGGACGGAACTAACACCCTCATTACACCAACTGTTCGAAATGGTGTCTGAGTTGTTGAGAACCCAAACATAGATGCAACAGCAAATGATCCGTGACCGGATTCATTTACAGACACCAATCCCTGACGTTCGGGACATGAACCAAACCATGCCAACGACCCGGAGTCATACCTGGATACCACCCTCGGTGGATCCTCCTTATGGTCTTTGGGTGGTCCTTCAACCTTACAAACTCAAACGATCAATACCTACCGTGGTCTTAGAACGTCACATATCCAAGAACCAATCAATCAACCATCTCATTTACCACAAGCCACTATATTCGACGAATCTGCCCAAGCGGATGTAATAGATAGGAAATTCAGAGGCTTACCATCATGGATGGGACGTGCTCAATTCGATGGCGTTCATGTAAACGAAAAATTTCTATCGGTTGAAGATTATCTGGCTATTATTGGCTCATTTCGATATAAGATTGGAATACCCGACCATGAATTGGTAACACGTTTGGTACCCACACTCACGGGGGCCGCTCGACACTGGTACTTCACCCAACTGGGGAACTTCGGAGATTATCAAGATTTTTGCACGAAACTTCGAGCTCGTTTGCTCAACAAACATACTCGGGCCCAAGTAATAATGTCATATGCACAGATTAAAGTCGATCCACGTCCGCAAACACTGCTGAAACATATAGATGACCTGACATTCCAATTGCAGAGTAATTCCTGTGGTCTGGATGAACGGGACCACCTCGATATCATCAATGGTAACTTATCCGATCATCTGCGTGACACAGTCGACAAGTCCACACGTTGGAGCAATTGCGTGAGTTCGCTCAGCGAATTGCACCACATTCGTTCATTGTTGCCACACCCCGTCCGGAAAGAACCCGTTCGGATAGATAGCGATCAGCGCCACGGGAAATTTCGGCAATACATGATTCACCGGGTGATTCTTCTCATTCGGAATATACCGCTTCGTTTCCTGGGTCCGACTCCGATGACAGGGAATGTGCATACGTGAACAAGCAAAAGAAACCAATTAAAGCATTTCAGAAACGTAGGTATTCGAAACCAGTCGAGGATTATAAAAATTACAAAAATCCAAAAGAAGAATGATACGAAAGTAGGAACTATCGTCGACCCATTTCTCGCTGTTGAGAGCGACGAAAATGTACGATGTGCAAAATGTCTCGTGTGGGGCCATCACTTCAAAAAGTGTCGAACCCAACCGAATAGGGTGATCTGCTACAGATGTACTCGACCGGGGGTTACGTCTGATCAATGCCCGTGTTCAAAAAACGCGTAAGGGAGTCGATTGGGAATAGTGGTCCATCGTACTCAGAATCCACAACTTTATCAAAATCCACTGTCTGTAACAATCCGGACTCTACCGAAGTCCCTCTACAAATCGACAAATCTTCAGTAATAATTCTACTCTGATTCTTAATCAATCTAATCAAACTCAAAGGGATGGCAAAGAACCATCAACTAAATGTTCTGAACGAACACTACCAATTACCAAACCTACTTCAGCTCCAGTCCCTACTCACCAGCAAGACGCAGTCAATCAAGTTAACCAACCACGACTCCGCGATGTTTTCTTTATCTCAGAGAAATGTTTGCCATATAACATTCCGAACGATTGTCGCGATTATCTCATGGTTATGGTTAACAAACCATTCTCATACGGTTTTACTCGATGGTGGAGCCGAAGTCACAGTCATTTCACAAACATTTTCTGAGAAGTACAGATGGGGGCAGTTGCAACCTACCAAAGCCGATAATTCGATTTCTTTTAAGTCCGTTGGTAAAGTGGATGTGTTATATACGGTCGGTAGTCTTACCCGACTGGTGCCAACTCTTGTCGTACCTATCACACTGAAACACCCAATTATGGGGCGGACATTCCTTGAGGCCTTCTTTTTCGAACTGGTGCATAACCAAGAGAAAGTTCAACGATTTTTAAAACATACAGCCAAAGGTGATACTGAAGAAGTTGCATTCGCTAAAGTCGAAATGGTTACGGCGGATAAGAAAAACGGAACGTATCGCGTGTGCTTGGACGCGAGAGAACTGAATAAAATTACCATTCCAAATGCCTATCCAATTACGGATACTAACCAAATTTTAGCACGACTAAAGTCACTAAATACCTAATCAGTATTGATCTGTCTCAAGCTTTCTTTCAAATTCCTTTGGCAAAATCGAGTCAACCGAAAACAAAACCGCTTTTGCATTCGGTAACAGACTTTATGCTTTTCGTCGCATGACGATGGGGTTGAGAAATTCACGCGCCACATTAGCCATTCTCATTGAAAAAATTTTCCGTGATTTGGTTCCACATGCATTCGCATATGTGGATGATTTCATAATTTGCACTTCGACGTTTGAAGAACACGTTAAGATATTGGCTATTGTTGCAAAACGTCTGGCTGGACCGGCTTAACCATCTAAACATCTAAATCGAATTTTTGTTGTAAACGATTGGAATTCCTGGGTTACGTTTTGTCTCAAGAGGGTCTATATGCGAATCCATCTCGTATTCCAGCTATTGTTGAATTTGCACGGCCCAAAACGGCAAAAGAAGTCAGACGGTTCGTTAGTGCAGCAGGCTGGTACCGTAAATATATTCCAAATTTTTCGGAGATCACAGCTCCCCTTTGTGAATTGTATAAAGGAATCCGAAAAGGACCCATTGAATGGAATACCGCTGCTGAACAAGCCTTTCTCAAACTCAAAGAGTGTTAAACTACCACTCCCGTTCTGACTATGGCCGATTATTCAAATCCATTCAAGGTTTATACCGATGCCTCGCTTATGTTGTTGTTGTTGTTGTAGCGGCTACAACAACCCCGCCCAGATCGGTTGGTATCTCAGTCGTTGTCGTCAAGTTCCACTAACGGCAACCCTAGGAAGCGTGCAGCTTCTGTGGGGTTTGTCCACAAGGACAAGGCCGTTAGGGTTGTCGGGTTTTCCGGGCATGCGAAGAGATGTTTCGAGTCATGTGGGGTCTCTCCGCATGCCGGACACTCATTCGGCACATTCTCATTCAACCTACTCAAGTAGGAGTTCAACCTGCTGCAGTAGCCGGAGCGAAGTTGGGCGAGTGTTGTGCGTGTCTCCCGAGGCAGATGACTCCGTCTCGTCTATGTCCGGGGGTGGTATGCCTAGAACGGCATTCACAGGTCTAGAGTCTACATAACTCGAGACTGAGTCCCTGTGAATGCCGTTCAGGGCCCGTCTGTAAGCTGTCGGGTCCAGGGGTTGCTTAATGAACCTCTGGACTTCGTCCGTCAGTTCATATAGATGCCTCCTGACGTGCCTAGGCGAGGGCTCCTCTGCAAGCAGCTGTCTGCTTGGGTGGCCACTTCTGTGGCTCCCGATCAGGAACTGCTTGCAGAGCATTATATTATGCTCCTTTATAGGGAGCATTTGCGCCTCGCCGTGCAGGTGGTGTTCAGGCGACATCAAGAGGCATCCCGTCGCTGTCCTGAGTGCGGTGTTCTGTACAGTCTGTAGCTTCGTCCACTGCGTCCTACTAGTCCCTGGCGACCACACTGGCGCTGCGTAGTTCAAAACCGGCCGGCCTATTGCCTTGTATGTTGCCAGCAACGTTTCTTTGTCTTTGCCCCAAGTACTGCCGGCTAGCGACTGGAGGACCTTGTTGCGGCTCTGTACTTTATTGACAATAGCGGTTGAGTGCGCAGAGAAGGAGAGCAGGCTGTCGAATGTTACTCCGAGTATTTTGGGGTTATTCACCGTCGGAATTGGTGTGTCATCGACGTGAATTCCCAGCGGTAGTCTGACCTCCATCGTCCAGGTTGTGAACAGGGTCGCAGAGGATTTCGTAGGGGAGAAGGGCTAGACACTTTGCATTGAAGAAGCGAGAAAGTTCGGAGAGATACCCGTTTACTTTCGAGCACAGGTCAATTCCATTCCCAGTCGCCATGATCGAGCAATCGTCGGCGTAAGAGACAATCGAGACTCCCTCTGGTGGTTGAGGGAGCTTTGAAATGTAAAAGTTAAACAGTGGCGGGGAAAGGACACCACCCTGTGGAGCCCCCTGTTTTATTTTTCTAAGACGGTGTCAAACGCGTTTGACAAGTCCAACGCTACTCCCACTTCTTCCGCTTATGTACGTTTACAAGTTGCCGAATCTCCGCGTTGAGATCCCTGATACGGGGATCTCCGGGATCGGCCTGACGAAGGCTATCACGCTCATCGGCTAGAACAGCCGCTTCGGCAGGGAAGTTTGGACGTGGGTCGGATATACATCCTGCCGGTATGAAGCGAGCTGCAGCAACAGTGATAGCCCTCCGGAACTTACGTTCAGCGAGATGGACGTCGGTCGGTGTGGGGAGCGCTGCGAAGGTGTTTTCGGTAAACTCCGCGTAACCTTTCCAATCAGCTTTAGAAAAGTTGATATAGGCCCGGTGTTTGGCGGAGGCAAAGTCGGTTGGTTTATCTATCGAGATGACTATGGGTAGATGCTCTGATGCTAGAGTCAGCATAGGTCGCCACGTTATGCTGTTTATCAGACCAGCGCTGACTATTGTGATGTCTGGCGAGCTACTGCAGTTACCCATAATCCTGGTGGGTGCGTCGTCGTTCTTTGTGCAGAATGTCGAATCGTCTATCTGCTCAGCCAAGTCTGTTCCCCTACGATCGTTTGACAGGCTTGAGTGCCAAAGATCGTGGTGCGCATTAAAGTCACCTACTACCATACGGTTTTCACCTCTGAGGAGCGCACCTATATCAGGGTGATATCCTGCCGGGCAGCAGGTGACAGGGGGTATGTATATGTTAAATATTTCGAGCTCGACATCGCCTGACCGGATAGCGATGCCCTGACATTCTAGGGTGGTATCCCTGCGGTCGATGTCTGCTTCGATAAGACGATACTGCACGGTGTGGTGCGTGATGAACTCTAAGCCACCACCATTATCTCGCTCGCGATCTCGACGGTGCACGTTGTACCCGGGGCAATTCAACAAAGTTGAATTGCTGTGCAACTTCGTCTCTTTGACCGCAGCTATCAATATACCATGCCGACACATGAAGACGGTTGCCTCGCTTATCACAGCGGGTGCTGTTCTAGTACAAGAACATAATGAGTATTTTTCTAAGAAATTCTCGAAAGCCGAACAAAATTACACAGCATCCGAACGGGAATGCCTAGCCGTCCTCTTAGCGGTCGAAAAGTACCGTCCATATTTTGAGGGTCGTGAATTGGTTGTGGTAACGGACCATGCAGCATTGCGCTGGCTACAAACTCTTAAAGAACGAACTGGCCGTTTATGCCGTTGGGCGCTCCGATTATCACCATACGACCTCAAAATAATTCATAAACCAGAAAAACATTTAGAACTTCCTGACGCCTTATCTCGTTCTTTTGCTCTTCTCAACATCGTTCGTAGAAATCCAATTGACCTTCCGAGTAATTTTCACGTTAATCGTACCCCAATCACATCCCTGATCAACATTGACCCAAACACGTGCGATAAATGGTACCACAAAATGCATGCCATGGCCTCAAACCAACCATTAGATAGATACAAAATCAAGAACAACCTTCTATATCATCGATTGAAATATTCCAATCAAAGTGCGGAAATACTGTGAACACTTTGTGTACCATCTTCCGACAGAGCAAAAGTTCTCGATGAAAATCACAACCAACATTCGCATCAGGGTGTTTATTTATTTATTTATTTATTTTTTACAGTCTGTTAGACTTATATTGCAACAAGGATTTAACATTCTCATAATTAGATTTAGATTTAAAATGTAAATATTAAATACAAAATACAAAATGCTCTACGGCAATTTTTAAATAACATTATTTCTTTATCACTGCAATTATTTTATATCAATATAAACGCATGCAAAATTCTGGAAGTTATGTAGATGGTTGGAAAGGCCGAGTTTCCAATCCGCGCTATTCTTTTTGGGTTACTCCATTTATTGATATCTCCTGGGTGGTCGAAAAGGCCGAGTTTCCGATCCACCCAGTTGCGCTTTCGTGACGGTTGGAAAGGCCTAGTTTCCAAACCGCTCGTTTATTGTTTATTATCTAAGGGTCTAGGTAGTCGGAAAGGCCGAGTTTCCGATCCGCCTAGTCTCGATATTTTGGTGGTTGGAAAGGCCTAGTTTCCAATCCACGCTATTGTTGATACATCACTATCTTGTAGGCTGCGTTCTACAATAGTCAAATAGCAGCCGCTTGAAAAGAGTGATAGTATCACAATTTTTTATAGCCTCTGGTAATTCATTGAAGCACTTTAAGCCTTTATAGAAAATATTTTTTTTTCCACTTCTGTTCTATACTTCGGGAGTCTGAAGCTGTTATTCTCTCTCAACAAATATGTATGCGTCTCATTTATATATCAGAGATTATCGCTAAGATAATCCGGCAGGTTGCCCTTCTTAATATTGTACACAAATTGCATAGCGTGGTAAAAAACTTGTTGCTTCACGCTTAACCAATTCAAGGTTTCAAGCATACATCTGGTTGGTGTGTCGTACGGTTTGTTGAGGATGAATCTCATCGCTCGGTTTTGCATTTTCTGCAGCTAATCTACATGGGAATCCCCCGTTAGGAAGAAAATCGTGGGGCAGTATATAAAGTGCGGTTCTACTATCGACCTGTACACCAACGTTTTATATCTTCTTCCCAAGTACTTACACGATCTCATTATAAGGCCAATTTTTTTAGCAATCTTGTTGACTGTATACTCAACGTGCTCATCAAACTTTAGTTTGTTGTCTATGTATATTCCTAGGTACTTGACACTTTTCACCTATTCGATATTTTCATCTTTGATTTTTAATTCACGGCTTATGGAGTCAGCATTTGCCGCTCTGGAAAATACCATAAAGTTAGTCTTTTTCACATTCAGTTTGAGTTTATTTTAACACAGCCATTGATACAAAGAATTAAGATCTTCTTGAATTTTGACAATCGCATTTGGTAGTTCCCTATCACTGATCGTTAACAAGGCATCATCCGCAAAGAGTTTTATTTTACAATGTTTGAGAGAACTTTTAATATCGTTTATATATATATTAAAAAGTAGGGATGCCAAAACTGAGCCCTGTGGTAATCCGATGTCTACGGCTATCTTACTAGACATCTTTGAATTAACTATTGTTTGTTGCCTACGATTACATAGAAAGCTTCTAAACCAGTCAAGCTCAGTGTTTTTTATACCAATGTATTTTAGTTTATCCAACATTCGGACCCTATCAACGGTTTCAAATGCTCTTTTAAGATCAATAAACACTGCCACTACATTAAGGTGTCTGTTAAGATCTTCTTTCCATTGAGAAAGCACCAGATTCAGCGCAGTCTCACAGGAATGTTTAGCTCTGAATCCAAGATTGTTCTTTTATGAGTATTTTATTGGATTCCACATAGTACTGTAGCTGGTTTTTCACAACGGTTTCTAGCATTTTTTCCAAGCTAGGGAGAGTATTGATGGGCCTAAGCTCCTCAGCTTTAACCGTTTTTTCTAACTTTCTTGACGGGCACTATTGATGAAATTTTCCATTCTTCCGGTACTGATCCTGTTTGGAGACTCTTATTTATAAGTAGGGTATAGAATAGGGCGGGTCGATTTAAAAATCGCATATTGCTCTGTGAAAACGGTATTCTAGGGATCAAAATAAGAAACTTTGCAGAAGGAACCATACCTCTAAAACGAATTCTGATGTCCCCCAATTTGGGTCGAACTTTTGGGTAGGGGAAAATTTTGAAAAGTCCCACTTTGACCCATTTAGAGTGCTCCAATCGAGTCCAAATGTATGACCGACCCCCACTAACTTTGGACGGCCGATCCACCCATGCCAGTGGCACACCCCCTGGAACTCCCCTGGGGGGTTCCCAATAGAATCATTTCAAAAAATCACCATTTTTGGCCTTTATATGAAAAAATCAGCTAAATGGCTATGTTTGTTCTTTATTTTTATTTATTTATTTATAATAATATTTATTATTTATTTATAATATCTATTTTTTCTCTTAAAAAATTTATTTAGTCAGAACATATGTAAATGAAAAAATTTATTTAAGTGAGTTATAGAAAAGAAACTAAAAAAAATTATTGTTTGAAGTCTTTTTTACTTTCAAGTCTGGGCAATTTCGCACGGCTCTCTAATGTCGTCGCCATAACAGCCTCTACATTTTCCGGTATAACCCGTTTGGAAACGCTAGCTAGCAACTGAACATGTCGTTCCGTTCCTTGTATGTGTGATAGAATTTTTGGATCATTAAACGGTGGATCATCTTGATTTAAATATTCTTTCAATGTATCGTACGGAATGCTTCGCGTGAATGGTGGTTCAAATACGATATTTATATCATTCAAATTGATCATTTCCGTATAACTTGTGCAATTTAAGTTTATATCTGGTTTTTTATAAACTCTAAGTTCCATTGGCTCGTCAACATCGGTTCGATAGCGTAGAATTTTCTTGATGGCACAGTCGCGCTTTTCTTTGCTATCATCAAACAACATTGATAACAAGATATTTTCCGAATGCGCATAATATGAATTATCTTTAATTACTTGATTGACAATTTTGCGTAAACGAGGTTCTAGAAATCGTGACCAACCAATGAACTTGAAAAATAATGCACTGCCGTACACGACAGAGCTGTAATACTTGATATTGAAGTACATTGGCACATAACATTTAATTATAAATTCAACCAGAATTCTTAAATTTGCATCTGGATTTTCCGTTGTCACTTATAATCGCAATAATCTAGCGGCCTTGGTGAGCCACCGAGAATGTACAATTTTCCCTGGTTTGATGTTAGCCAGATCCACCGGAACCACGCCGCTAGAAATTGCATGGGCCATGTCGTATAAGTACTTCGAATCGGTGGAAAATTCAATTTTTTCTGGAGCAGGGGGCATATTTTGCAACTCAATTTTCTGGAAGCCGTCCACCACCTGAAAATATATAATAATAAAATAATTAAAAATGGTTGACAATTATAATAAATGAGTGATAGCAATAACTTACCGGAAGAGTTTCACAAGTTTCGATTTGACGGCTCAGTTTTCCGGTTGCCGACCTTGGTCCAGTGCTGGTTGATTTATCCAAAGCATCAAACAAATGCCGAAGCGGAAGTTCGTTGAAGTGTAGAAGGCAAACAAACCAATGCAATGGTCTTTTTAACAGCAATTCGAATCGTCGTATAATTCCACCATGTGGGCCAGTGTTTGTTGGCTCACCGTCAGTGCATATTCCAATTAATGCATCCAGTGATATATTTTTATCGTTGAAAAAACCATTTAATTTGGTTGTTTTGTATTCAGCGGTTTCATGTTCCAGTCTTACGTAACCAATCAATTCAGAATTGGGTTCTCTCAAAATAACAAGATGAGGTTCTTTTACCATCCTAGTATGATACTTCTCATCAATTTTATCTATCGTTAAAGTATCATCTTTTCTGCCATCGAATGAAAACACTAACAAATTGGTATCATCTAACCGTTTGCGAAGCACTTCTTGTCTGCATTTCTCTTTTT
>NW_023458557.1:837933-839181 GCF_013731165.1 Rhagoletis pomonella | reverse complement strand
ATAAATTGTTGAATATAATTGTTATAAGGCCAAAAAAATAACAATAATGTATCATTTGATGAAGACGACCCTCATGTGTTAACACCTCATTCTCCTTCAGTTCCCGATATGCTCTCTTACATATTTCCAACTCATTCATTTGGTGTATGGCATGGGATTTTATCAACCATGGTTGGCCAACGTATGCAGATATTTTACCATTGAGGGCGGCTATTTCGGTGTCGGTCCATTGAACCGGCGCTGGATATAGGTTATATATCTCCCCTTCGATCTGTCGCTGTTCGTCTGTCAAATAAGTTGCATCGAGAATGGGAAACAATTCCATGTTCAAAGACTCAAATACCAAGTTATAAAATCCGATTATTAAAAAAAATCTGCCAACGGTAGACGTAAAGTCCGTACTATTAAAGTCTATGTTATAAGATGATGGTACTCGATTTAAAATCAGTACAGTATTTACTTCAGTTTAGTATTTATTATTATTATTATTTTATTCTATGAGTATGTCGTTTTGAATATCCACTTTCAAAAATAATGCCACATAATCGATCACTATTTGAATATTGCTTTAAATCTAATTAGTTTAACAAAAAATTCACGCTCAATTGGTGGTATATCTCATGTGATTTTCGGACCAAAATTTAGTTTGGCGTTTAACGCACTAGCTCGAATCTTTTTATGGACCAAGTTATTTGCTCCCGGCAGCAGCGAAGGCCTTGAATACTTGGGAGTATTTCCTGTATCTCGTTCGGTCCCTTCTGTCGCCAACAAGGTACGCAACAAAGATCAAGACTATCCACCCCCGAATTTACCAGAAGACCAAATCAGACTGAGAATATTCAAACAGTTTGAGAATGTTAAACGAGATTACTTTGATACAAATTTCAAATTTTATTGGGAATGAATACCCAAAGAAATTACAAAAATAAAGAAAAATTAATAGTTTGGTTCAATTAATATTGACCGTGTTATCGGTTACGTTGCTTGAACTTATACCGAAAGACGAAAAGAAAATTTATCGGTTCAAAACTCTTGACCGTCGATGTGCGGTGTTACTTGATTAAAAAATTCAATTAACTTGCTTTTCAGAATTGGCGAACTGAACTGAACGAGAATGGTTATGACTGCTGATCAATGGTGTTCGCATCGCAGATCGATCACCATTCACCCCCGCGGAATTAAATAATCAAAATATCCACAAAAATTTTGATTGAAAACGGCTCATGCCGTTTGAAGACTGAGGACGAT
>NW_023458557.1:832025-837833 GCF_013731165.1 Rhagoletis pomonella | reverse complement strand
GTGTACTGTTCGTGAAGCCTGGAAAGTGTACAACAGCAATCCCACAGCATACCAAATTGAACCTAGGAATAGGCAAACAAACAAGCCTTCATACGCACATACTGCAAGAAACGACCAAACCACAGCAGTCGAATAAACACAAATCGAAAAAAGCAATCATGTATATATATATATACTACCACAGAATAAACAGTATACAGAAGACGCATGTCGACTATCGAACGAATTTGAATTATGGCACGAGCGGTGAGGCAAGCAAGGGTATCACAAGCGGAACTGCCTCTGTTACTTTAGCAGTATTTTCACTCGGCTGACGCTGTTAATTCCATCGTCGCTATGACGACAAGATGTTAACTAACTTCGTTTTCCATCACGATCAGCGTTGCCGTTTTGATACAATTGTATAATTTTCAATACTTTTTTTTCTAAATTGTAATATCTGATACTTTTTTGTTCCCAAATGCCGTATTTCGAAGAAGAAATCAATTTTTTAAAAGTATGAATAGTAATACTAGATACTACAATTTATATATAGATATTTATAAGTTTGATTTTGTAACTCTTATAAGGAAGACACAACCCGGAACGTCTTTGCACTCGCCGCTGTTATAGGGCCCCTAAACCACACAAAAACATTACGCTAAATATATCAGACTTGCGTCGGTCGTTTGTGTGGTGTATGGGGTCGTTTGTACTAAATTGCACAGTTATTGCGCTAAAATAAAAATTATTTTGATATTTTGCTCATGCTTGTGTTATTGTACAATAATTTGTGCTGCGTATGGCGACAACTGCAAAATTTTTATTTTAGTTTTGGTTTTAGTCTCCAGATCGTGCTGTAGAATATGGATAAAAGCATAGAAAAAAATTTTTATTTTTATTTGTTTTTTTTTTCGTTTTAAAGCTGAAGCTATAAAAATATACAACGCACATTCATATTTCTTGTACATATTTACTTGAGCAAGGTTCCTTCAAAATAAGGTTTGCGCAATTTTATGCTGTAGTAATTTCCACAATATTGACTTGTACAAGTCTCGGGTTGCGCAAGGATTTTGTGTGGTTTAGGGGCTCTATAAGTATGTTTTTCGTTATGCAAATAAGCAGACAGAAGCAAGAAACATAAATTTTTTTATAACTATAGATTAAATTATAAAATGTTAATTATTATTTGTTTTTTAAATAATAGTTTAACAAACAACAGTTTTGTTTGCTTTTGATACTTTTTCTGCTTGGCAACTGATACATTTTTTTCCAGCTCGCGGCAACGCTGATCCCGATGTGTGTTTATGGCGAGATGTTAACTTCATGTTATTCATAGTGGACGTGATGTTAACTCCTCTGCTCTGTTCCGGGTCGCCATGTTATTCATAGTAGTCGTGATGTTAACTTCTCTGCTCTGGTCCGGGTTGTAATATTACGTCCGCCGAAGAAAAATAAATGTGTATGTGGTGCGTCTTCTGCATACTGTTTATTCTGTGATATTACCCAACATTCAAATAACATTCAAAATCAAGTTAAAACAAGATCATTCAAAAGCAACAATTGATCTATTATTTTTATCGGCCAAATAATAGACATAAGAACGATTATGAGAAATGTAAACATAACAAAACTGTCAAAGCTAAACTTGCCAGATGAATGTACGTAACCAATAGTTATTCAAGACACGAACCATTATATCAGTATAGACACGAATTGACATGGCCACTATGAAAACGCCCACACTGAGAGACGATAAAAGAATCGGTGGTCACATACCACGAGGCTAGAAAAATATATGGCCTTTTTCCGAATTGGACACGGAGCGAACCACACTCATCAGCCCTCGCAAGAACGGAATTACAACCAAGTAATTAAAGTGTATTAAAAGCTGGCGACATTCGGGGAGTCGATACTCACCCCTCAGTGGAAAGTGAAATCGACTGCGTCCAAGCAAATAAACGGAAAAAGGCTGACTGTAAAAAGCTTTTTTTCTTGTATGAAGTTAATAGAGGCAAAAGGTGTCGTCACAATCCTTCCGGCGAATCCCCAGCCATGTTGTTGCGTAGAACAAAGAAGTTGTGAATATCAAATCTGGACTATTCATTTGACAGCAATTGAGTCACCATAAGCCGGTAATACAAAATCATTACACATAAGTCAGCCACTTTCTTGCCACCATCCATTGGAAACGAGCTATCCATCAACCGTAAATAAAGATTCCTGTTTGGAGCGACAAACTAAGGTCAAGCAAATCATTGGCGCCCAACTAAACGGGTGAAAAAGAATAAGTTTTTGTTGAACATAACCACACTTAAGCTCGGCATAAAATAACCGCGTGCTCAGCTGAGGGAATATAGCAATTTCATCATCGAATCAATTTAATACATCATAAAATTAGATTTAAGGAAAAATTAAAATCTTTTAGTCGTTTTTCTCATTTTGTTGGTCACAAAATTGTACGTCGGTGAACCATACATATTCGAGTTTAATAGATTTTTGATAAATTTTTTCTTTTAGAAATTTCGCTATTATAAATCATCATTGAGATTGAATCAAATAATTATCTTTTGAATTCATAATCACTGTAAATCAATATCGTCCTCAGTCTTCAAACGGCATGAGCCGTTTTCAATCAAAATTTGTGTGGATATTTTGATTATTTAATTCCGCGCGGGTGAATGGTGATCGATCTGCGATGCGAACACCATTGATCAGCAGTCATAACCATTCTCGTTCAGTAGTGCGATTCACTACTCTATTTTAACAACACTTGTTATCGTTATATCAACTAAACAACAATTTTATCGATTTTGCTATTCAGAAAACGTTTCCTTAACAACACCGGCCTTCGAAAAATCAGCTGTTATCGTTTACGATTCGGCTATTGCTAAATTGTCGACATCTCAATTGGAGTTGTCAATTTTGTGTTAGCGTAAATATCTAAACAAATAAAAGTAACTTAATACGAAAAAAAGGAGTAAATACAAATTAGAGATGGCTTTCGAATTTGTAGCGTTAAGCTTGTCTCAAAACGAGCCAGAGACAAATTTTTCAACGGTGGATCGGCGTTTTCTGCGGGATATTGATAATCCCCTAGAACTCCCACCTTCAGAGTTCCGGAAGCTTTACCGTGTGCGTCCAGGCATGGTGGCGGACGTGGTTGAACGGCTGGAAGACCTTTTAAAAGGTTCACGAATTACAGCGATATCGGCTGAAAAACAGGTAAAGCATTAAATATTTACTTTTAATAAAGTTTTACATGTGTCAATAAATTCACTTTTGTTTTGAAAGGTTCTGTGCGCTTTGCGATTCTACGCCACGGGATGTTATCAACGGCCCGTGGGGGAACAATGGGGAATTTCACTGAGTCAGTCATCAACCAGCCGCTGCATACACAAGGTAACCGAAGCCATCAATAGCCGCTTATTCTTGTCGGAAGTGAAGTTCCCCATGACCCAAATAGAACGTCAAGCTGCCAAGGAAGCGTTTTCCTTAGCTCCTGCGCCTTTTGTCGGAGGAACCATCGGGGCGATCGACTGCACCCACATATCCATTTTGGGTCCTAAAAATAATGAGGAAGCATACGTTAATCATCATGGATATCACTCCATAAATGTGCAAATGGTAAGCAAAGCATTTGAAATGAAGTATAGTGTTAATTGTTTATTGTGTTTGCTATAGATATGTGACCCAAATCTTAAAATCCTGAACGTGAATGCCAGGTATCCGGGAGCAAGACATGACTCCTATATTTGGAGCTCTTCCGCTGTGCGACAAGTCATGCAGCGAGCGTTTGAAAATGGAAACCGCAATATGTTTTTGATTGGTATTTATTTTTGTTAATTTATTTTAAAATATAATACTAAAAGATGTTTCTTTAAGGGGATTCTGGATACCCATTAGAGCCATGGCTCATGACTCCTTTACCCAACCAGCCAGAAGGGTCACCAAAATTTCGTTACAATGAAGCGCTCTGCAAGGCACTGAACCCGATTGAGAGACTCTTTGGCGTCCCTAAAGGAACGTGGCGATGCTTATCACAACAAAGGGTTCTGTTGTATGACCCCGCTTTCGCTGGTAAAGTCGTTAACGCGTGTGCAGCCCTTCATAACATTCGTTTAAGTGAGCGGTCAATTAGGGATCTTATTGAAAATTTTTCAACAGATTTTGAGAATTCTGACAGAATTTTCGAAAGCCCAAATGCATCATCTTCCACTGCAAAACGTGTACAAGAAAGGTTGATTACAAACTTCTTTTCCTAAAATTTGTATGATTACACTTCTAAGGGCCGTTTTCTGAAGTAACCTTTAACTTGAAAGCTCACTATATATTTAAAGGTTGGATTAAAAATAAAGCTATGTCTAAAGTTAAGCATTTCTATTATCGGTTTTTGACGTATGTATGTTTCCTGGTTGTAAATCAATTTAAAACCGACAAAAAAATGATTTAGTTTAGACACTATCATAAACTTTAATGCAACCTTTAAATATAAAGTGAGCTTTAAAGTTACAGGCTACTTGAGAAAACGGCCATAACAGTTCAAAAAATTAAAGCTTAGAATCAAATATTTATAAGTACATACTTTATTAAAAATGTAAATATCACACGGTATTTTTGCCTTAATGGTATATTAAAATTAATCACACTAGATCATAAGCTTTCTTCTCATTTCTTATGTTAAATTTTCCCCTGAATCCAAACATGCAGTCAGAGATTTAGAAAGTAAATCCGTTTCGAGGTATATATAAATTTCGGTTTTTTGAGAACTGAAACAAGTTCACTCATTGAATTTAAATTTCTTTTTATACCAGTGAAGCTTTTACATTTGCTATCATTTATTTCAACATTATTGATTTATTGCCAAATTTGAATATGCATGTTGGCATAGATGATAGCAAATTTAACAAGCTTCACTAGTAAAAAAAGAAATTTACATTCAAATTTATATATACCTCGACAACGGATTTACTTTCTAAATCTCTGACTGCATATTTGTATTCAAGGACAAATTTTACATAAAAAAAAGATGTTAAAACGCCACAGGTCAGATTTCTTGTAAACTGTTATTATCAATTAAATTTAATAATTTGTTTTTGAGCTTTAGGCCGTATGTTAAATAAAACAATAAAGGTTTTCTGCTTTATTAACTTTTTATTTTTATTTTGGTCGATATTTCAGTCTCAAGGCATCTTCAGGCGAAATATCGACCAAAATAAAAATAAAAAGTTAATAAAGCAGAAAAACCTTTAATGTTTTATTCAACATACGGCCTATAGCTCAAAAATAAATTATTAAATTATTTTCAACGGTCAATAATCAACGCAATCATTATCAATTAAAGGAAAACTTTTTAAATGATTTTTTAAAATAAAAAGGAAAATGAAAACTCAAGCAAAAATGTATTAATCCATTCAAAAACATAAGTATATAAGTTAAATAAACGCAATTACAATATTCATATGTATTCAATCATTTAAGTTAGTGACATTTTGACCATTTTGTGTATACAGTTTGAAATGTGGGCTTATATGCTGCTTGTGATATCATGAGCTAGACTTTTAAAAAAATTAGTTTCTCCTCGGCCACAGCGACTGTATATGTATGTATGTATGTATATCGAGAGCTTATATTCAATACCCTCCATCAGCATTTTTCACAACAAGTTTTGCTCACGTAAATAGCACACTTTTATTTTTTACAATATTCACAATGTTTTACTTGATAAATTTTTTTATATTCAACAATTATATTCAACAATTTTATTGAGCTTGGGGCCGTTTTTTATGAAAAACTATTGTGGAAAAGCAACAATAATTTATAAAAATG
>NW_023458557.1:830568-831925 GCF_013731165.1 Rhagoletis pomonella | reverse complement strand
GTGGGCGTTTGCATCGCAGCCTAGAATGACAGGAAGTCTTTTCCTGCAGCAGGATTCCAGAAGCTGCTGTACCTCAAGGGGCGGCACGTTGGCGTTGTCCCCCGGAAAGTAGGCTGCAGCCAAGACCACCTCCAACTCCCTGCCATCAACCTTCAAGGTAGTCTGGACTGCTACCAGGTCCTGTGTTAGAAACTCTGTAATGCAGAAATAATTAATATCATTTTTCAGCACTACACACGCTCTGGGCCCCTCGCAGGAGAGGTCCCAAATTACCTTATTGTTGTTGTGGTTATGCCCCCTCACCTGGCCTCTGTAGGTCCACGGTTCCTGTATTAGCAGTATGCCCAGGTCTTCCGTGGCAAACCTGCTCGCAATGACCCCCGAGGCGGCCACCGCGTCATGCAGATTGACCTGGGCTACCTCTACTGCTGGTGTCTTCATAATTGGGGCTCGTCCTCGATATCCGAGAGCCGCGCGTCGCTCTCGCTTCCTCTATCGAGTTCGAGCCTGCCAATGTCAGCTAGGAGCTCCTGTGTGGTGCGCACGTAGTCGAGGCCTTTTGGCCCGGAACTCACCGGAGCTGGTACCTGTGCAGGTTCTGTTGTATGGTTGGCTGGTGCCAGTGCCTGTTCTGACAGCGGGTTGGCTGGTGGGGCCGTGGTCGACTCTGTCGCTGGGGCCGCAGTGGAGTCAGTTGCCGCGTCAACACACATGTCTTGCGACTCTGACTCCTTGCGGCCTGTCGTCTTTTGTCGCCACGGCCTCACCGAGACGTAGCTGTACCGGAAATTTATGTGGAATCCGGCCCTCTTTATGCTGACGATGCCCAGGTTGAGCCTGAGCCCGTTGTCCTCAGCGTTGCACGACACCACCTTCCACGCAGCCGTGTGGACACCCTCGTTCTGGGCCTGAATAAGCGCCAGCACGTACTCAGCCGATTTCTCGGCGCATCTAGGGAAGAACACCGAGATCGTGTGCACCGGCGGGATGTCCTCCCCCCTTTTCGTGCATAGCTCGGGTCCCTTCCACCCTTCAATAGCCGGTGCCTTTTCTGCCAGCCAGGCTTCAGTGCGCTCATCCTTGCAGTCCACAAGGAGAATGCCTGATCTGAAGAACACCCCACAGAACACCACCTTTTTAGGACCTCGTCCATAATCACATCCTGGAGTCTGGTTAGGTCCTCCGGGCATAGAGCAGCTGCAGGGTAGTCACAGGGCAGCACAGCCACCCGGATGCCTTTGAGAGCATCAGAGTAGCTGGGCTGCAGAGTGGTTCCTTCCAGAGGCTGACCTTGGCCCGCAGACCCTTCCAGGCCCCTAGACTCTGTCTGAGGGGGTGTAGGCCCCCGCTGTCGCTT
>NW_023458557.1:826442-830468 GCF_013731165.1 Rhagoletis pomonella | reverse complement strand
GCCGGTAGGTTGTGTGGGTGGGGTGTGTTGGGAGGTTTGCTGTTGCTTAGAAACTCTGTAATGCAGAAATAATTAATATCATTTTTCAGCACTACACACGCTCTGGGCCTCTCGCAGGAGAGGTCCCAAATTACCTTATTGTTGTGGTTATGCCCCCTCACCTGGCCTCTGTAGGTCCACGGTTCCTGTATTAGCAGTATGCCCAGGTCTTCCGTGGCAAACCTGCTCGCAATGACCGCCGAGGCGGCCACCGCGTGATGCAGATTGACCTGGGCTACCTCTACTGCTGGTGTCTTCATAATTGGGGCTCGTCCTCGATATCCGAGAGCCGCGCGTCGCTCTCGCTTCCTCTATCGAGTTCGAGCCTGCCAATGTCAGCTAGGAGCTCCTGTGTGGTGCGCGAGGCCTTTTGGCCCGGAACTCACCGGAGCTGGTACCTGTGCAGGTTCTGTTGTCTGGTTGGCTGGTGCCAGTGCCTGTTCTGACAGCTCTGACAGACTCTGACTCCTTGCGGCCTGTCGTCTTTTGTCGCCACGGCCTCACCGAGACGTAGCTGTACCGGAAATTTATGTGGAATCCGGCCCTCTTTATGCTGACGTACGACGCCTCGTCGATGCCCAGGTTGAGCCTGAGCCCGTTGTCCTCAGCGTCGCACGACACCACCTTCCACGCAGCCGTGTGGACACCCTCGTTCTGGGCCTGAATAAGCGCCAGCACGTACTCAGCCGATTTCTCGGCGCATCTAGGGAAGAACACCGAGATCGTGTGCACCGGCGGGATGTCCTCCCCCCTGTTCGTGCATAGCTCGGGTCCCTTCCACCCTTCAATAGCCGGTGCCTTTTCTGCCAGCCAGGCTGCAGTGCGCTCATCCTTGCAGTCCACAAGGAGAATGCCTGACCTGAAGAACAACCCCCCACAGAACACCACCTTTTTAGGACCTCGTCCATAATCACATCCTGGAGTCTGGTTAAGTCCTCCGGGCATAGAGCAGCTGCAGGGTAGTCACAGGGCAGCACAGCCACCCGGATGCCTTTGAGAGCATCAGAGTAGCTGGGCTGCTGAGTGGTTCCTTCCAGAGGCTGACCTTGGCCCGCAGACCCTTCTAGGCCCCTAGACTCTGTCTGAGGGGGTGTAGGCCCCCGCTGTCGCTTGGGGGTCGGTGGCTCCGGTGGTGTAACCTGTAAGCTGGTTCGCTTTGCTGAACCTGTGGAAGTTGCTGATGGGTTACCTATGGGTTCCCCGCCTCTCCGCCAATAGGCGGGCGCGGGTCTCTGCTGCTGTTGCCCGCCTCTCTGCTTTACAGCAGGCGCGGGTCTCTGTTGCTGTTGCCCGCCTCTCTGCTTTCAGCAGGCGCGGGTAGTTCACCTGAGTTGCTGCCATGCTGCCTAACAGCGGTAGCAGCCCTATTGCCTCTGCGCTTGCGCTCTTCGCGCTCACGTTCCTCGAGCTCCACCTCCTGCCGTACTTCCGCCATAGCGCGGGCTTCATCAGCAGATTTCCCCTGCCGAAGGTACCGAAGATACCACTTGACCCCCGACCCACCAAGTCCAGCTCGATGGTGGTCGTCAAGGGCTCCCGGTTGACGGGAGGGGGGTAGTGGAGGAGGTCTGCACCTGCGACTGCGTTTCTTACTCTCCTCTACATGCCACCCTGAACCTTGTGACGCTGTGGAGGTCCGACTGGGAGACCTACGGTGCCTACTTCCGGAACCGTGCCTGCTGCTGGAGCGATGTCTGCTCTCCGAGCGACGCCGGCCCCTGGACCGGCAACGACTCTCGGAGCGGTCACGACTCCTGGAGCGACGCCGACCTTCAGTTCGCTGCCTGCTAGCAGAGCGATGCCTGTTTTTCGGGAGTGATGCATCTGCTCCCTTGAGGCCTTCCGAAAGGCGCTGCGCCTGTGCTTGGCTTCTCTTCATCCCTGGCGTGTTCAATAAAGAGGGCAGCCTCTTCTTCGGTCAGGCTCTCAAGGAAGCTACCCCTGCGCCTGGTGCCTTTACCCCCGCCCAGCATGTTAATGCCGTGCGTGGCCGTTGCTGTTCTTTGCGCTGTTGTTGCTGTGTCCGCAGCAGTTGCAGTTGCTGTAGTTGTTGCTGTTAACGCTGTTGCAGCACTAGTTGCAGCTGTGGCTGTAGCTGACGTTGTAGTTGTCGCTGTCGCTGTTTTTGCGCTTGTTTTGCTGTTGTTGTTTTTGTTGCTTTTAATTGCTTAGTTGTAATCATCTTGTTCGTACGACTGCCTGCTCGACGAGGCGAGCTCAGCAGTAAATCTTGTTGAAGGGGATCTTATCTGGTCCGCCGCGCCAGCGCCCCATGTCGCGGTAAGGCCACCGTTACTCCTCGATGCGGCCCGGTGTCGAAGAGGCGCCGCTATACTACAGCCGGTTTATACCCTCCTGGCTGCAAACCGTCCAATAGGCACGGTGTCGCGTCACACCCTGGATTAGGAGGTGGCAGTTCTTGGTCACCGTTCGCCGGCAGCCCAAGTCTGGAGAAAAGGCAGCGCAGAAGCGACGAGCGCGTCAGCGATGCCCCTCATTAAGCAACCTCTGGACCAGACAGCGTACAGACAGGCCCTGAACGGCATTCACAGGGACTCAGTCTCGAGTTATGTAGACTCTAGACCTGTGAATGCCGTTCTAGGCATACCACCCCCGGACATAGACGAGACAGAGCTTCATCTGCCTCGGGAGACACGCACTACACTCGCACAACTTCGCTCCGGCTACTGCAGCAGGTTGAACTCCTACTTGAGTAGGTTGAATGAGGATGTGCCGTATGAATGTCCGGCATGCGGAGAGACCCCACATGACTCGAACCGTCTCTTCGCATGCCCGGAAAACCCGACAACCCTAACGGCCTTGTCCCTGTGGACAAATCCCACAGAAGCTGCACGCTTCCTAGGGTTGCCGTTAGTGGAACTTGACGACAACGACTGAGATACCAACCGATCTGGGCGGGGTTGTTGTAGCCGCTACAACAACAACAACAACAACCAGAAAGGGGCTGGTCGGCGATTCAGCGAAGCCCCCGCACCAACGGCAAGGTGCCTGCCCTAGCGAGGGAATAAATAGCGAAGAACAAGAACAAAAAGTAGAGCTGCCAAACGAATTAATAATGGCGTGGCGTGGAAACAGCGTGACCCCGAATTACTTATAGAGCGAATTACGAAGCGTGGAAACATCATATTAGCCTTACATAATCCAAAAACTGCATGCGCACGCTGCTTCTAGTAATTACAAAATAATAGATATATGGGTATTTTGTAATTAGTGATAAAACCCCAATGTATATCTAATACCGCAAAAGCTTAAATTTTGCAATTCAACAGGTAAGTTGATAACTTAACTGAAAAAAATAATCGGCTTCGTATACAGCGAGGGAAGAGTACTCAGCTGATGCGATCAGATATGAGGCTCCCACGCGTATAACGAGCCTTTAGATCGTAGGCTGAGCACTTTTCCCCCGCTTTATATGAAGCGGAATATTTTTTTTGTGTAACTTACTCAATTAGCTGATACTCTACCAAATTTTAGCTTTTGCGGTACCAGTCTATTCAGTGCAAATTTTGCAATGTTTACGTGGAAAGCTGACGCATAATCCCCCGCACTAAGGGCAGCTGATTATATTACTTGGGTATTTTTTAATATCATAAACACGTCGAAAAAGTTTCAGCTGTATTAGTTTTTCTGTATCATTTTATTACATGCGTGGGAGGCTGCCGAATCCATACACCGCATGTGCGCAAGCTGAAGGTCCATTTCGTTTTGTGGAATGCAAAACAAAGCGAAAGTGAAATTTTCAGCTTTTGCCAAATTACTTACTCCAAACTGTCGCTGGCTCCCGGACTAATAGTCCGTTAACTGCCTAACTGTGTGTTTCCCGGAAGCTTTATGACTTAAGGAAGCCAGCCCTTGGCATTCAGCAGCGTTTCCTCGCTGCGCTCTATCCGGCAGCTGCAGCATATATCGTTATATGGGCGTCGCATTGCATAGGCATGCTTTCCTAGCGGTCAGTGGCCGGTGTTA
>NW_023458557.1:822348-826342 GCF_013731165.1 Rhagoletis pomonella | reverse complement strand
CCTAAACTGCACCTAAATTGCACCTAATTCCTGAATAATATTTACCAGTGTTCGAGGAAAATTAGTGGGTGGGTCAGCTAGCGTGACGTCACGCTGGCTGACCCATATATTTTTGCGATTTTCTCGGAAACCGAGTGAGCACTTAAATTAATTTTGGAGGCCCTAAATTGCACCTAATTCCTGAGTAATTTTTATCATTTTTTGGAGAAGTGGGTCAGCTAGCGTGACGGACGTTTGCAATTGAGGCTGCTTCCGCAAACGTTTTAGTGCACTACATTGTTTTGCAATTAAGGCTGCTGCAGAAAACTGCGGCAGCATCTCAGCGGGATTGATTTGTTAACTTGCTAATGGAGGCTGCTTGGAGCAGAAGCAAAATTATTGTGAGGCAATGCTGTTAATGTAATAATAAAGAAACATTTCGAGAACGGCTTTGCCGTGCCCTATGTACACAAAATGCAGCGATTCGTTCCAGCGCTACACTGGCATCTACGCTTCTTGCATCTCGACGGCTGTCGCAATTTAACACACATCACTTCATTATATTAGTTTTTACGCAGTCTTCAACTCAAAAATCACTCACAAATTGCAAATTAACATAATTTAAACTGATTTTTCACTTATAATGCAAATTCCTCTTTCGCTGATTTGTAAACAAAGGTTTATTTACAAGTTACCACAAGTGTCAAAATCTGCAAAACCAAAGTAGCGGTACCACTGACGGCGCCACCTTTGTTCGCTGCACCGTGTTACTATCAACCATTGTTATTTCTGCCTGTGTGAAATGTGCAAACGTTTGTGAAGACATTTATAAACGCGTTTTACTTAATTAATTAATTAAGAATTGTATATTAAAGTATTAGAAACGCATGAGAACCTTTTAAGGATAATATATTTGTGTAAATAAAAGTGATAGGTGTGGGGTTATAATAAAATATAGTGATAGCAGGCGGGATATTTTAACAACAAATAACTTAAGTACTATTAGCAACAACATTGTGAAAGTGAGAAATATAGTTAAAGTAGACCTCCATTAGTATCCCCACCGAGTTCCATAAAAAAATTCAGTATACTTTGCACGGAATAGCAATTGGTTCCGTAATGGAAATCTCAGCCGGTTATAATCCCTAAGTACGTAGAAAGGTGTTCTTTGCAAAAGGTGTTCAGCCCCTCTTCTTTGGCAACACAAAGGAGAATTCTACGTAGTGAGGGTTATAACCCCTAAGTGCGGCCGAAGGCCGCCTACGCAGAAAGGTGTTATCTGCAAAATGTGTTCAGCCCCCCCTTCTTCGGCAACTCAGAAAAGGGAATTCGGTAGTTGTGCACTTTGGCGAAGGTAGGTCAAAATGGACGGAAAAAGTTCGAGAGTGGTATCAATCGAGACCGGAAATTCACAGTTTTAATTCATTAAAGAGTTATTCGCAAAAAACACGTGCACTTTTCGCACTAAGTTTTGATGAATTTGACGCAAATGAATGGAATAAATGAACTTAATTTAACACGTATTTATTAGTTTTTATACATTTGTGATGTTTTAAATGGTGAACACACCAAAACTGCGACACTTTGAAATCACTACCAGAAACAAACTAGCAGGCTTTGAAATTATTTTTTTTTGTATTATATAACTTGGAAGTTTAGATGTTATTAAAATGTTAAAATATTAGTTATTATTTGCTCCATCTGCAAGTGATCGGTATTTTCATCGCACACGCGCCATCATGTTCTGCAGGACTGCATCGTCGACTTTACGCGATGCGCACAACTACTTTGTTTTGCACTCTTCAATATTTTTCACTGTTTCACCTGTTTTCTGCAAGATTTCTTTGACAATTAACCAATATTCCCCAATAGGACGTGGCTCTGGGCTATTGGGTGGATTGCAGTCGTGAGGTACAAAATTGATGTTATTTGCATTATACCACGGCAATGTGTCCTTGGCATAGTGGCAGGTTCCCACGTCCGCCTAGAACAGTGGCCTACTCCTTATCGATACCCCTCTTGAATTTTTTCATCAATTTTGGCCTCCTTTCGCTAAAGTGCACTTTTACCGGGAATTCTACTGTAAAGTACAAAGATGTCGTTTATTTTTCCGGATTTATTCCTTCGTGGTAAAATAGGCTGCAGCTCTCCTTTCAGGAACCTGTCAAAATGGCCGAGCTGTCAGATTCGATAGCCAAGGTTGCCAACGTTATGGATATTAATGCAGTGGTACCAATGGTAATCCTCACCGTTTCATAGGGTTGCATTTGGCAGACTAGTTGCCACTAGTACTTTCTTTGCGAATACTTTACAACTCGGCCAACCTGACTATCGATCGACCCCGATCAGAGTTACAAAGGCCTTAGTCACATAACATATGTCCATAAAATCTACTCAATGCTACACATAAAGAATGTACACGAAAAAAACTGGTCACAGTTAAAACGTTCTAAAACATAAATATATTAATGGAATTCAACGATATTTACATATATTTACATCTAAACTTAGTTTTATTGAAATTCGTTAAAAACGAGTTAATTCTCTTTGTAATAAGCAAACGATCGCAATTTTGACTTTATGTCCTTCATTAGCCCTTGCACAGAAGTTTCAGTGACAACCAGCTGCCATTTATTTTTGAATTGTTGTGCGTTTTTTACAGCTTTGTGGGTCTTAAGAAGTTTGGATTTCATAACGGCCCAGTAGGTTTCGATCGGCCGATGCTCTGGACAATTAGGTGGATTCACCTCTTTTGCTACAAAATACACTTTGTTTCTATGTTACCATCCTAAAGCCATTTTTTCGTAATGACATATCACGAGATCAGGCCAAAAAAGCACTGGATCTTTATGAAGCCGTATAAGAGGTAAAAGTCGCTTTTGCAGACACTCCTTAACATAAATTTCTTGGTTAATTGTACCAGTGCTTACAAAAGGATCACTTTTGAAGCCGCATTGGTAAATTGCCTGCCAAATGAGAAACTTTTTGGGAAATTTGTTAAACTTTTTGTTCTTATATTTATCTGCAACATTGCCTCTTTTATTTGCAGTGTGAAATTCGCGGCCCCGGATTTGTTTAAAATCGGCTTTTACGTACGATTCGCCATCCATAACAATACAGCCAAATTTTTGTATGAGACTGTCGTACAATTTCCGAGCACGTTGTTTCGCCATCAAATTTTGCTTACCGTTGCGATTAGGTGCTGCATTCACTTTGTAAGAACGTAGTCCTGCTGTTTTGCATACTTTTTGTATATACGAAGACGACATGTTTAATTTTTTGCCGACATCTCTTACCGAAAGTCCAGGATTTTTCTTAAAAGCAGATAACACTTCCTTTGCCTTAATTTCGCAAGCAAATCCTTTTTTTCTGCCACTACCAGGGTTCCTTTTTAAAGATAAACATTCATTGTATTTTTTAAGCACATAAGTAACGGTAGACTTTGGAAATTTTAGCTTTTTTGTGATGTCGTTATGGAACATGCTGGGATTTTCCAGCTTTTTGTGCAATATTAACTCGCGATCGATTTCTTTCTTGGTCCTCGTTTCTACACTGATTTTTGTTACTAAAAAGAAATGATGCAGTAAGGTGGAAAATGCTTCCAGCTTTTTAAGTGTCTACCGATTTTTATTTTAATGTTATGATTAACCGAGTTATGCTTGGTTATGTGCGACCAGTTTTTTTCGTGTACATTCTTTAAGTATTGCATTTCTAGTCAATGGGTTCAGCCTCCTTACGAGCCGACCATCTCCGCATTCTATTTTCCTCAACTACCACATTATACGGAAGCTGCATGAGTTGGCAATTTTCTACGTCCCGAATTACGTACCTGTCGTTCCCGAGGGCTTTGAAAACAACGTAGGGCCCCTTATATTTCGGAGCAAACTTCTTATTCGTCCCTATCGTCGTATCAACATTCCTCGCCGACTTCGTACCTTTTAGGATCTTTGCCGTGCTTCTAGAAGTAATTTTGGCTATACTCTTGATCATTTTGGATAGCTTCATTGGCTTCCGC
>NW_023458557.1:813895-822248 GCF_013731165.1 Rhagoletis pomonella | reverse complement strand
GAAGAACACCTAAAAGACACCTAATTCCAGCATATATCTGGAAAATTGAAAACCTAAATTTAACGATGGGTCAGCTAGGTTTACGTAAACCTAGCTGACCCACACATTTTTGCGAATTTCTCGGAAACCAAAGGAACACCTAAATAAATTTTGGAGGCCCTAATTAACACCTAAAAGACACCTAATTCCTAGCTAATTTTTATTGATTTTTGGCGACTTGGGTCAGCTAGGTTTATGGACGTGTGGGTGACTCCACCTGACCAGGACGGGTTTGTTTTGTTTTTTTGCTAAAAATTACTTGTTTATGTAAGCATTTGTTGAAAATGCAGTCTCACATAGAAATGTAAAAGTAAGGCCCCTATTATGAGATGCATTTGATCTTCGACTGTGGTCGAAAGTGCTGATCGAACGAATTTTTATTCGGTATTATGACGCTCGATTCGAGTAATCTAAATAGTGTGCTTATACGAGATACACGATTTGAAAGTGGCACAAAATCAAGCTACACAGTTTTCGTTTGCAGAAAATTCCGAAACTATTTGTTTGAGGGTTACCAAATCAACGGTAAGTCAATTTATCGAAAAAGAGAGTATACAGTTTTTTACTCTGAAGTATTCTCTGTAAGATAAGAAAAAAATAATAATTTCCAGCAAGTCAAGAAATTGACTTTTGGCCACAAAATAGGCTCCAATTTTCCATAGTGCAGCGAAGATCGAAAATCGAATGCAACTCTTTATAAGGGTCTAAAAGTCACTAGTATTTTTAATGCAATCTTGCATACACTTGCATCCAGAACTCTCATGGCTCCCTTCGTAGTATTTAATAATCACTGTCTTCACTGATGTCCAGAAGGTTTTCAAAAGCTTAATTGGTCATCTCAGTTGGTTTACTTTTCGGGCCACATGAAAACGGGTTTGTTGTCCAGCTGAAGCCATCCTCAGAGTCAATGTTGGAAAATTATTCGACAATGTTTTTTCTAAACCTTCCAGGTTAACGCTGGTAATGCGCGTTAACGCTATGAATATAATTTTTACAGCCAATTTCACGAAAGCAATTTAAGTGAAAAATGATTTTAATTTTTTGAATTTTATATGGAAATTGCTATTGAAACCGGCTGTTATCAATTTTCTTAGCGTAACTTCGAAGTTACATACGTTTTTCTGATAACTTTATTTATTTATGGGGTTTTCATGCAAATTGCTAGAAATTCTAAAATGTGCATGTCACCAATAAAAAAAAATCTCGACGTGCTAGAAAAAACCAAAGATGTATTTTAATTTCGCAGGCCTCTGTTATATATGCAGCGTCATACAATACGGGTTTGAAATCTAGTGGCGGCATCTTCCTAGTCGCCAGGGAATACAGAGGGATTATACAGTGACTTCTCATGGCGATTTCTGCCTCTTGCTTCATCCTAGACATCGCTCCTTTCGTTTTTCCATACACCGCAAATATCCGCACTTGCTCCATTTCAAACCATTGTTCTGAACAAATTTGTCAATAGCTTTAAAATTTTCGTCGGTAATGGTACTTTGCTCATCAAAAGTTCTTCTTCGATTCGCTTTGCGAATGGGTACCTCACTAACACAAGAAGACTGCCTCTAAAATCGTGTTGATTCACTCTTTGACAGCGCGATTGTGAAGTTTTAAAGAATAAGTAATATATACGGTGCGCGAAACTGCTGTGCTTGTTACGAGAACAGCCCAGCCAGCAAAAAATCCGAAAATTAGTCCGAAAACGGGAAGAAAAGTGGATGAAACGCGGATTAGGTCTACAAAAGTAGAGAAAGTGGTTGTGAAAAGGGTACGTTTTCAGCAATTTTTCTGAACATTTTCTGATTCAATTTTACGTTGACGAAACGTACTGGGGAACTACGCCTAAGAGCGAAATATACCTTTGCTGCAAGCTATTTGTGTCGTGTATGGGGTTTGACGAGCCGCTGAAGGTATTTTTAATAAAAATCAAATTTTTTTTGATCTTCTGGCCGTCATGTTAAAGTTTAATCAAACCGCTTGCGTTGTGCATGGAAACTCTAAAGATATTGCCCGCACCACTAGTATACTCTAGCTACTAGCGGCACCCCAGGCTTACGCTACCCTGGGGTGCCGCGTCACCCACTTTGGGAAGGCCTGTTCTAGATTCAAAAGCAAACTCCACCTGAACTATCATCTGATCACTCCCCTATATTAACAAAACTATATGAACAGCCCCAAAACATCGAGATTGAGCCTCGTCTAACTTCAAATAACTGAATTAAATATAAAAAGTACATCAGTAGTTATTAAATGCTGCACTTAACTGCGAGGATGATATAGACTCGTTTGTTGAAGATTTTAAAGAAACACTTACTTCAGCTGCTGGCCTGGCAACACCAAAACAAGTCTAAGTGCCACCACCGCCTACCGAAATAGAAAAACTTGTGACATAAAAACGGCGACTAAGAAGACAGTGGCAGAGCCATCGCTCACCAACCTCACAGCCAGGGTTGCCAGATTCTGAAACGAAGAAAGGAGTACATTTCTATTTTCGATAGAAAAAAACAGTACAAACATAAAAAAGGAATACAATTAATCTTTTTCTTTTTTTTTTTTGCAATTTATTGTTACAAATCACCAAAAAGTAAATTATGTATAATCACATATTTGAGATCGTTTTCATCAATTAGGTACAAAAAAAAGATATCTTATGTAAAGTACAAGGATGCCGTTTATTTTTCCGGATTTATTCCTTCGTGGTAAAATAGGCTGCAGCTCTCCTTTCAGGAATCGGTCAAAATGGCCGAGCTGTCAGATTCGATAGCCAAGGTTGCCAACGTTATGGATATTAACGCAGTGCTACCAATGGTAATCCTCTACGGTTTGGTAGGGTTGCATTTGGCAGAGTAGTTGCCACTAGTACTTTCTTTGCGAATACTTTACAGCTCGGCCAACCTGACTATCGATCGCCCCCGATTAGAGTTACAAAGGCCGTAGTCACATAACATATGTCCATAAAATCTACGACTTAATGCTACACATAAGTATTGCTTTTCTAGTCAATGGATTCAGCCTCCTTACGAGCCGACCATCTCCGCATTCTGTTTGCTTCAACTACCCCACCATACGGAAGCTGCGTAAGTTGGCAATTTTCTACGTCCCGAATTACGTACCTGTCGTTCCCGAGGGCTTTGAAAACAACATAGGGCCCCTTATATTTCGAAACAAATTTCTTATTCGTCCCTATCGTCGTATCAACGTTCGTTATAACGACAAACTCGACGACTTCGTACCTTTTAGGATCTTTGCCGTGCTTCGAGAAGTAATTTTGGCTATACACTTGAGCATTTTCGATAGCTTCATTGACTTCAGCCCAGCGTGTGCCGTTCGAATTAAACCTTTCTGCAAAATATTCTGAAAATTCGTCTATGAACTCCCCTCTCTGCTCGACCCCAAAGAGAAGCATACTGGGGGATTTCTTGGCAGTGCTATGGTTGGAGTTGTTAATCGCGTATTCTACTTGTGCGAGCCGGTTCGACCAGTCGGCGTGATCGATGGGGTCGGTAAGTTTTCCTAACATGGCTTTGATCACCCTATTAACCCTTTCCACCTGTCCTTTTGCCTGAATCGTTCCCACCGCTACCTTTATGTGGGCTATATTACGTTTAAGAAGGAATTCGCTGAATTCTAGGGAAGTGAAACATGTGCCGCGGTCTGAAATGATTCGCCTCGGTCGGCTATAGTAATTCAAGTACTTATCTAAGGCGGCGGTGACCTCTCGGGTGCTAGTCGAATTAGGCACTCGGCACATTACGCGCCTAATCAAAGTAGAGTAATCGTTTCATCATACCGAAACGAATGCATGACGACTCGACTTCTGCACACTTGCACGCCCTGCATAAGTCGCCAGCTAATAAACACTTTCTACACATAACATATTTTTTGGCCGTTCTTTCGCAACACGCACTTCCGCAAATATTTCCGCTCCGAAATATTGCATAAACGCTTGTGGTTTAATGCAATTTGCACGAATTTTAGCACGAAATCGTTCATTTCCAATTATTTTCTATTGAATTGACAAATAAATTTTATTTCCAACACAAAAAGTAAACAAATGACGATTTCAAAACTGCAAGCGCCTTACAATGTTGGGCGCTTCGATTCATGAAGCTTTTATGATTAGGCGCAAACATGATTTTGAATCGTAATCTACAGAGCTTCATTGAAATACATGGGTTCGGCATAAAAGCTTTATACTTTAGTATGCCGAAACGATTACACTACTGTGATTAGGGGCTTAATGAGCGGAGTGCCTTAGTTGGGTATAATTTTACAAACTTCGTGAAAGCGTCAACTACTACCAAGATGTACTTCCTCTTGGACCGCAATGACGGTAAGGGGCCGAAATGGTCAATGTGCATGGTATCAAATGGTTGAGGCTCCATTGGTATATTATACAATTTCCTTTCTCGCGACGCAGGCGGCGCGGCATACATGATGCACTTCAGACAATTCTCAATAAACCGTGTCACTTTCGAACGCAGATTGGCAATCCAATAAAGTCTATTAATTTTGTCGCATGTCTTATCGAGCGACTGGTGCCCCACTTTCTCGTGCGCTAGTCTAATAATGTTGTCTTCCATTTCGCCTGGAACACAGAGTCGCCTACTACCGTCCTCCCGTAGCCTACATACGAGGCCGTCCTGCAAGACAAAGTCTTTTACCTTCCCCGTCAACAGTTTCTCACGAATCGCTTTTAGATTTTCGTCTCGCTCTTGAGCTACCTGTATCCGAAATTCTACGTCGACCGTGTCGTAATCCACCGCCATAACACAGCGGCTTAGGGCGTCTACGTGTCTCATGGCATTGCCTCTGTGATGTACAACTTTATAATTATAATTCTCTAGTTCCAAAGCCCACCTGACTATCCTAGCATTAATTTGTTTGTTGATCACCTCTAAATACGGCCGGAATCGTCGTAGGTCATACACTATCGCCAGCGTCTCTAGCTCGAATCTGTGGTATTTTGCTTCGGCGGCTGAAGTGGTCTTGGAAAAATATGCCACCGGGTGCATTTTCTTATCGCCTTATCTTTGCAGTAGGACGGCCCCGAAAGCCGTTGCGCTGGCGTCGCAGTGTAACTCGGTCTCTCTCAGTGGGTTGTAGATTGACAGTACCGGGACCCTCGACAGTTCCGACTTTAGCCTCTGGAATGATTCTACGCAATCGTCGTCAAATAAAAATTGCGTGCCCTTTTTCAATAAGTTCAGCAAGGGCCAACTATTCTGGAGAACGAAGGTACAAAACGTCCGACGCAGGACTGTAGCTCTTTATGGTTGGTCGGCATTGGGTACTTTTTGATGTCATTGGTATGTGACTCGCTTAACGTGATTCCAGCGGCAGATACCGAGTAACCCAGATATTCTATTTTACTGTAACCGAACTTACACTTTGACAGATTTAGCGTCAAGCCTCTTCGTCTTATGCGGTCCAATACCGTTCGTAAGAGATATCTGTGTTCCGCAAAGTCAACTGTCGCTACTATAATATCGTCCATATATATTATGATTTTCCTAGCTTCGATGAGATCACAAAAAATATTATTGATGAACCTTTGAAACACGGCTGGAGCATTTTTTAGCCCAAACGGCATTTTGAGGAACTCATACTGTCCGCCTGGGGTAACAAAGGAGGTATATTTAACAGAATCTGGCGAAACTTCAACCTGATGAAAACCTTTCTTCAAATCTAGCACGGAAAATAGCTTTTTACCTTCCAGGTATTCTACGCAATCGTCTATAAGCGGTAGTGGGTAGTTGTCGCGGTCAGTGATTTTATTTAAGCCGCGGTAGTCGACATTTCTTTTCTTTACTAAGACTATCGCGGATGCATACGGCGAGTTACTAGGGCGTATAATACCCCTCGTCTCTAGGTCCTTTGCAATATAGAGCCGACGGGGGGCACAGTGGAAAGGCACGTATGAAGTTAGGAGGATTTTTATTTTGTATTCGTACGGCTCTATCTCTACGTTGGAACTAATATACGATTCGTACACTATGGATTTTAGTTCCTCTCGACAGGCTGACCCTAACGCGAGATCTATATCTATGTCCGTATCTCCACTACAGACCTCTATGTTAAAAATATCTGGCACTTCTGAGGTAGGACTGTCGCGGTAGGCTGACCCCAAAGGACGGCCAATATTTACATGAACTTCATCAATACCTAATTCAGAATTAAAAATATCTAGCGCTACTGAACTAACATCTTCACGGCAGGCAATATCTACATCTGCGTCTTCATTACAACGGTTAAGAATATCTGGTCCTGAATGGCCAACATCTACATCGGCTTCATCAATACCTAATTCAGAGTTAAAAATATCTGGTGCTACTGAGTTACCGTCTTCACGGCAGGCGCGTCGCCCATGGTCCCTCGAAAGGCTGAACCCATTGATAACATTAACCAATTCACCCGGCAGATAAGTGGAAAGTTTTTTTGATTTGTTAACCGATTTTAATTCATTTATTGAATATTTAAATTTAACTTTTGTTAAACGTATTTTATAAGTGTTTAGAAAATCGCGGCCCAAGATTAGGGGAGTGTACATTTCATTGTCACGTAAAATATTGAGCTTAATTTTATTTAATTGATTTTTGTAGTTGATGGTGCAGTTGACAACGCCTACTACGTTAATTCTTTTGCCTCCAACCCCAACGTTACTACGCTCCGGCTTATTAAAAATATTGAGGCATTTGGGGACGCAGGATTTCTTCACGAAACTAGTTGGACTTCCGGTATCAAAAAGAGAAACGAAACTGTTAAACACTGCACTTCCCAACGGGTCAATATCAAAAGCAATACTTACTAGGTCTAAATTATCGAGTTCCCCCACGTCTTCGTAATGTACGGCATTTACTGGTTGGTCGGGCAGCGGCCTCAGGATCTTTTTCGGGTTGGGGCAGGAACGGTGGTCATGCTCCATCTTCCAGCAGCGGAAGCAAGATCCATTGGGGCGTATGTCGTAGGGAATTTTGGTTCAGTTGAAGCATAGCGGCAGATCTTTAACGGCGGGCAGCTCCTCTCTGTTTTTTGTTGCGGCGGTCGGCTTGGTTGAGGCAACGGCGTTGGCGCGTTCTATGGCAGCGTTCGGCAGAAGGTATTTATCTTGATACCTATTGACCATAGTTTTGAGCTCGGAAAGCGACCGGGCCGCCATGAGTAGATGCACGTTACTCACTTGCTGGTTGATTCCATCGAGAATGAAGTCAATCAATTCCCTCTCATCGACATTGCCCCGTTTTTCCAGCGCCTGCATGGACAGGATGTAAAAGTGTAAGGTCTCCCGTCGCCTGTCCCACCGCTTCTCACCCAGCATCCGATAGATGTCATGTCTGCTAGTTGTGATGGCGAATTCCTCCATGAGGGCCTTCTTAGCGTTTCGTAACTTAGCACCGAGGTAGTGGACAGAAAAAGTTTGGCGGTGCCCTCGAGCGAGCGACGTAGGCTTAAAAGCTTGAAGCGATCATCGGCTTCGGCCGTCCTCATAATCTCCTCAAAGTCCGCTAAGAAATTTCCTATGGTTTGGGCCCTCTCCGCTGAACTTAGGCAGCGCATGTTCTATATCGCAAAATTCTGCTTTGCGGGTGCAGCTTTTCGGATACATGTTGGCGAACCCGTCTTCGAGCTCCTGCACTTGGCGTCTCAATTCCAGCAGTTACTTCCTCTTTTGCAATTCTTCTATCTGCTTTTCTAAAGGTGTCGTGGTTATCCCCTCGGCTGGGATGGGTTGGGCGGTGGCGACGGTAGGCCTACTGGCGGCGGCGGCGAACGTATGGGACGTGGCGGTGGTGGCGGTCATTCGGGCCGTGGTTTCCGGCAGTGGTATTGGCGGCAGCGGCATTTCCATTAACTATGGCAGCAGTCCTAATGGCGGCATTAGCGGTGGCGATGGCTTTTCTGGCGGCGTCAACGGCACATTCATGATCATTTATAATATCGGCGGTGGCGGCATTGGTGGTGGCAACAGATTTATTGGGAGCGGAAACGGCACATTCACTGTCGGGGGTGCGGTGTCAGAGATTGTGGTGGCAACCTGAGTTGTAAAGTACACGGATGTCGTCTATTTTTCCGGATTTATTCCTTCGTGGTAAAATAGGCTGCAGCTCTCCTTTCAGGAATCAGTCAAAATGGCCGAGCTGTCAGATTCGATAGCCAAGGTTGCCAACGTTATGGATATTAACGCAGTGCTACCAATGGTAATCCTCTACCGTTTCGTAGGGTGGCAGGGTATTTGCCACTAGTACTTTCTTTGCGAATACTTTACACTCAGATATCTTTTTCAAAGCAACGATAAATGTTCAAAATAAATAACTAA
>NW_023458557.1:812588-813795 GCF_013731165.1 Rhagoletis pomonella | reverse complement strand
TGCCGAAAATATGGTCGACCGAATGACCGCCACCGCCACCACGTCCCATACGCTCGCCGCCGCCGCCAGTAGGCCTACCGGCGCCAACCGCCCAACCCATCCCAGCCGAGGGGATAACCACGACACCTTTAGAAAAGCAGATAGAAGAATTGCTGCACCCGCAAAGCAGAATTTTGCGATATAGAACACGCGCTGCCTAAGTTCAGCGGAGAGGGCAGTGCCCAAACCATAGGGGACTTTGAGGAGATTATGAGGACGGTCGAAGCCGATGATCGCTTCAAGCTTTTAAGCCTACGTCGCTCGCTCGAGGGCACCGCCAAACTTTTCCTGTCCGCTACCTCGGCGCTAAGTTACGAAACGCTAAAGGAGGCCCTCATGGAGGAATTCGCCATCACAACTAGCAGACATGACATGACGGGAGACCTTACACTTTTACATCCCGTCCAGGCAGGCACTCCATTAGTGTCCCCACCGAGTTTCACAAAAAAATTCACTATACTTTGCACGGAAAGCAATTGGTTCCGTAATGAAAATCTCAGCCATCACCTGTTTTTTGGCATTTGCTCTTATCTTTTACAATTTCTTTCATTTCTATTACAATATCTTCCATTTCTATTACAATTTATTCAAAATACACTAACACATTTAACCAAAAACACCAATACACACACCAAAAGCATACCTACAGACCGGAAAACCCGACAACCCTAAGGCCTTGTCCCTGTGGACCAACCCTACAGAAGCTGCACGCTTCCTAGGGCTGCCGTTAGTGGAACTTGACGACAACTACTGCGATACCAACCGTCCTGGGCGGGTTTGTTGAAGCCGCTACAACAACACCAACAGACGCCAAATACACACCTACTGCCTGCCCATGATGCAATAATACAAGGTGGTATCAGTTGTGACAGCTCGATTTGACACTGCCTTAGCCCAGTAGAATGAGAAGAAAGACGGTAAGAAATGAATCCCCATATGGGGGGAAAATATAAAATTTCACATTTTCTCTTAAACAAAATTTGCTTTTTTATAGTGTATTCGTTATGAAATGAAATAAAATAAGATAAAATCCCTTTTTAAGAAAACAAAGTGTGTATACTGAGAAAAAATAAAAAAACATTCAACTATATTAATGGACAAAGAATAGTTAAAGAAGTAACACTGTTTCACGTAAGGCAGTCAATATGGCGGAATTAGAGCGAGAAGT
>NW_023458557.1:812025-812578 GCF_013731165.1 Rhagoletis pomonella | reverse complement strand
TATGCTAGCGCCACTAAGCGCATTAGACTGGCAGTTCTGCCGAAGCCTTTCTCTGAGAGTACACTCACTCGTGAGGATCAGGGAATCATTGAGGACGCCATTGTGGAGGAGATGGGTAAGGGTTGGAGGTCAATACTCCAATTCGACAGCATCCACGTTCGGCCAGGCCTTATACTGGTCGACTGCTTGGATGCACAATCAGCCGAATGGTTGCGCGAAATCATCCCAAAACTGCCTGACTGGGATGGTGCTAAACTGACTACGTGCGATGGGGACAACATATCCAGGATGCACGTAATCACTACGTACCTATTAAAAGCTGCAGGAGTGGGCACGAAGAAACTGCTGAGCCTCATTATAGCACAAAATGAGGGAATGCATACCGGCCTATGGAAGGTTTCTAGGAGCAACGACGAGAAGACGGGTAAACTGCTAACTTTCGGGATAGACGACCGGTCGTTGGACGCTATCGAAAAGAAAAACTGCATCCTACGATACAGGTTTGGTAGTGTTCCAGTGCATGTGCACAAGGGCAGGGAACCGAAGACGAAGA
>NW_023458557.1:810689-811925 GCF_013731165.1 Rhagoletis pomonella | reverse complement strand
TAGTGTTCCAGTGCATGTGCACAAGGGCAGGGAACCGAAGACGAAGACAGTCAAGCCAGATACTCCACCGGGTATTCCTGAAATACTGAAGGAGGTGGCGGAGATGGTAGCCGTGGAAGCACCTAGAAGCGCGGGAGTACAGCAAGTCTGTCTTCTACCTCATGAAATGGAGGGTATCGACGACTTTGACCTCGGGCTACTGACTATTTGTACTGATGACGACTCGGAGAGAGCCACCTTGTCAGAGTTTGACGGAACCCTGACAACGGACGAAGATGAAGAACGCCATTAGCTGCGACGATGACCAGCACTAAGGTTGCACAAATGAACCTACATCATGCGAGGGCCGCGTCTGCGGTTATCGCTAGGACAACCCTCCGGTATACACTGGGAATAGTGCTGGTACAAGAATTCTGGGTCGTCAGGGGCCAAATAAGAGGCTTGGCAGTAGAGGACAGGCAGGTAATTTGGGATGCTAGGTGCACGAATCCTAGGGGGTGCTTCTTAATAATTAATAGCTAGAAACAAATATGTCTTTAAGATTTCCTGTCGAGGGATCTTGTAGCGGTCGAAGTCCCAGTCAACATCAACGGGATCATCCAGGACATCGTAGCTGCATCGCGCTACTTCCCAGGAGATGACACGCACGTCCCACCAGAGCTAGTCACTAAACTGGTGAATTACTGCGAGACTAGGAAGCTACCCCTGATACTCGGGTGTGATGCAAATACGCATAGCGAGGCATGGGGGAGCAGTAAACCCAACCAAAGGGGTGAGAACCTTCTTGAATTTATCCTTAGAAATAAATTAGAAATCTTTAATGTGTGGAACATACCAACTTTTGTAACCCGCGCGAGGGAAAAGGTCCTTAATATAACCGTAGGGAATACTCAAACGAAAGCGCTAGTGAAAGAGTGGAGAGTATCCAATGAACCCTCCATGTCAGATCATAGAATAATAAGGTTTAACATTCAAGCAACCCCTCCTATACATAGAGTTTTAAGGAATCCCAGAAAGACAGACTGGGAGGAGTTCAAAGACAACCTGAGGTTGAACATAGCACAACCTTGGGCTGGGTCAGAAGATCAGGAAGAAAAAGAAAAATGAATTACTCATTGACGCATACGAAGACAGTTGTCCTATAAGTAAGGTACGTTCCTCCAGGGGTGTACCCTGGAAATAGAAAATGAAGGACAACTACCATACTTGGACAGCCTAATAATCAGAAAAGAAAAT
>NW_023458557.1:782066-810589 GCF_013731165.1 Rhagoletis pomonella | reverse complement strand
AAGGACAACTACCATACTTGGACAGCCTAATAATCAGAAAAGAAAATACATTAACAGTTGACTGGTATAAGAAACGTACAGCATCAGGGAGGCTCATAAATTTCAATTCTAACCACGAGAGGAGGACAATTATAAATACGGCTACCAACTTCATCCGCAGAGTACTCACCATAAGTGATAAGATATACTATAAGAAAAATATTGGCATAATCGAAGAAATCCTGGAGAAAAACGAATTTCCTCATGGCTTAATTAACAAACTCATCCGCGATAACTATATTAAGTCCAATAAAGATAAATCAAATGAGAAGAAAATTTATACATCGGCAACATATGTTCCAGGATTATCAGAGAGGATTAAGCACTCTAAAATGTTTGACAGAGAAAAATTTCACATAGCGTTCACGTATGATAATACTTTAAAACAAATATACACCAACACCAAAAACAAAGTTCCTAAAAATGAGAAATCTGACGTAATCAACAGAATACCATGCAATGGCGACGGGTCCCACTTATGCGATATGGTATATGTGGGGACAACCAAATCTAAATTGAAGACAAGGATTTCCGCTCATAAATCTAACATAAAATTAAGGAATAACTCTATGGACAATAAGACAGCCTTAACATCCCACTGCCAAAATATGGGACATTATCCCGATTTTGACAATGTAGCAATCTTACAGGAAGAGAGAAATTACAATAAACGTTATACTCTAGAGATGCTACACATCATGAACACCCCTAATAATAGAAGGATGAATTTTAAAACGGACACAGACAATTGCGCTCATGTCTATCGCAATTTAATTCTCACGCACAAAAACCAATAACGTAGGTGTCATGTGTTTATGTGTTCAAATCAAAATCACATTTTCCCGCTTTTTATAATCGAAACTGTATGGTGCAAAGTGTGTTCTAATATCCATTTCATACACAAAAAATGATCACGGCTGTATTTTTTGCTTATATATTACATACATATGTTCCATTTAGTTAAACAATATAAGAATATTGTAGTATGTACCCCAAAAACGTATATTGTCTATAAAAAATCATACCACAGAAAAAAAAAATCTTCGCTATTAGAGATTTGGGTTGATTGTAGTTCAAAGTGTCTCTTTCCCGGTAAAAAAGTTTGAGAGAAAAAAATACACTTTTTGAGAAATTAAATTTAAAAAAATTTGCACTTTTTGTTTATTGTTAAATAAAAAATTTTAAATAATGAAAATCAATAATTATATCACTCTATTTTGAAGTGACAAGAATTACCGACATTTGAGTAAAAACATTGTTGGAATCGATTAAATTTTGACAAAGTTATGGGCATTTAAAAAAAAATTCTCACTGTCAATCGAATAATCGATTTTTGCCTGAAAACACAAAATCGCGTTTAATTCGGCCGAAAAATTTTTCCGAGCCAAAAGAAAAAATACGTGTCTCATTATTTGGACCAACAAACAATGTATTTGAGTTTGGTCGAAATTAAAAATCATGCTCGTACCTGAACGGTTGTCTGGAAATGGAAAGCATCATATATAAATTTATATTTGACTGTGCTGTTCATTAAGCAGCATATTAACCATTTCAGATGTTTGATTATTATTTTGACTATAATTTAGTACAATTTTAATATATTATTATTATTTCATATATTTGAAATATTTTATTAGTTGTAAACACCCCTTTTTAGAGATTTTTGTTTGAAATTATCATTATGTTCCGTTCACCACACCCAGACACACATACAACTACACGAACAAATAGTTTACACGATTCGCTTATTGATTTACAAAATAACATACATCAGGAAGAACTTACAAATCCATACGCAACGTCTGACAATCGGATAGCTAATGAAATTTTTGCCACATCTATCAGACTTCCACAGTTTTGGACAAGTTGTCTTGAAGCATGGTTTATTCATGCTGAAATGCAGTTCAATACTGAAAATATTACTCAAAAAACAGCTAAGTATGAGTATATTATTACTGCACTTCCTCAGGAAGTAATTATGACAATTTTAGATTTTATTCGAGATCCACCAGAGAATAATAAATTTTCGGCGTTGAAGAAAATTTTGATTGAAAGGCATTCATTAAGCGAGAATACCAGATTAGATAAAGTGTTGTCTGATTCTGAGATAGGTGATCGTAAGCCCTCGGAATTTTATCGGTCTCTCGTATTACTTTCTGGTTCTAATTTTAACCAGTTTTGAAGAAACTTTGGATGAGAAAATTACCAAAAAATTTTAATGTAATTTTAACTAGTTCGAACTCTAGTGATATTAATGAACTGATTAAGTTAGCAGATAATGTTTGGGAAGTTATCAATAAAAATGAAATTGCTTTAGTAAATAGTTTTCAAAATTCAAAAGGAGAAAATTCGATTATTACTGATTTGGTTAAGAAACAACGCTGATTTGTGAAAATTTTCAAAAACTATCTTTGGAATTAAACGAAATTAAGAAAGGAATTAATCAAAATTATTCGAGATCACGTTCAGCAAGTAGGAATCGTTTTAAAAGTCCTTTTAGATATCGATCAAAATCACGCGACAATCCAAATTGCTTATGTAGATATCATTATAAATTTGGAAACAAGGCTAAAAAATGTGAACAACCATGTGCATTTTCGAAAAATAATAGTCCAACAAACTAAAGTCGCCCGTTGTTGTGGCGACAAACAACGGGAATTTGGAGTTTTCCACACGACGCCTTTTTATATTTGATAAAACAAACAAACTAAATTTTTTAATTGATAGCGGAGCAGAAATTTCGGTACTTCCAGTTTCTAAATTTTCGAATACAAGGAAATCTTCAGATATAATTTTAACGGCAGCTAACGGCTCAACTATTTTTACATACGGGAAGAAACTTTTGAATATTAATTTGGGTTTAAGGCGTGAGTTCCTTTTTACACTTTTGATTGCTGATATTGCGAAGCCGATTGAAGGAGCTGATTTTTTGTGTAAATATGGACTTCTTATTGATATTAAAAACAAGTGTTTAGTAGATCCGTTAACAAATCTATCAGTTAACACAATTTCGTATTTTTGCAATGTTCCTCTTCCGAAAATTTTTTCAGTAGATGATCAATATACAAAATTATTGAAGGAATTTCCTTACCTTATTTCTGAACCAGATTACTCAAAACCGGTTAAGCATACCACAGTTCACAGACTTGTCACTGAAGGAATACTTCCTTTTTCTAAGCCAAGGCGCTTAGATCCTATCAAATTTAAAGTAGCTAAAACTGAATTAGATTTTTTAGTAAAAACAGGGATTTGTAGGTCATCACATTCATCCGTGGCATCTCCACTTCATTTAGTACCAAAGAAAGAAGTTAATGACTGGCGTCCTTGTGGTGATTTTAGAAGACTTAATACCGTGACTGTACCGGATCGTTATCCCTTGCCTCATATTCAATTTTAATATGAACCTTAGGAATAAAAACATATTTTCAAAATTAGATTAGATTCCAATGGCAGAAGAAGACATTTTTAAGACGGCGATTACTACTCCTTTCGGTGTGTTTGAGTTCACCCGAATGCAAACATTTCAGAGATTCATCAACGAAGTAGTAGGTAAATTAGATTATGTTTTCGCGTATATTGATGATCTGCTGGTCGCAAGTGAGAGTGAAGAACAACATTTAAAGGATCTACGTGTACTTTTCGAACGTTTGTCTGAGTATGGTTTGAACGTCAAACCAAAGGACAGGCCAACATTGTAGCTGACACGTTATCTCGTACGTTTGAAGTAGATGCGATTAAAAATTCAGAACTTAATTTCAAAACTCTACAGAGTGAACAGCAAAAGGACAGTGCACTTTATAAACTTATTTCTGGACAAACGTTTAGAAATCTAAACTTAATTAAAATTCCTGTTCTAAATTTTAATATTTAGTGTGAAGTGTCACGAGAAAGTCCTAGACCTTTCGTTCCAAATAAATTTTTTAATGAATATGTTTCGCGTTTCGGTGTGCCTTTAGAAATCACGACGGATCAGGGTACTCAATCTACGTCCAAATTATTTTCGGAACTTACTAAATTACTTGGAAGTCATCATATCACAACTTCTTCCTATAAACCTCAAAGTAATGGTATTGTGGAACGATTCCATAGAAAATTGAAAACTTCAATTTTGGCTAGGAATGGAACTAGAGATTGGTACGATGAGCTACCGATTATTCTTCTTGGTTTGCGTTCAGTGTACAAAGAAGATATTGCAGCCACTCCAGCTGAAATCCTTTTTGGCCAAAATTTGCGTCTACCTGTAGAACTTGTTGTGCCAACTACAGAAAATGTTACTTCCGCCGAAATTTTGGAAGTTTACGGGAACGTTTTAAAAACTTTAATTCAAATTTGAAACATCACAAAAATTCCGATTCAGAAATTTATGTTCCAAAAGATGTACAAACTTGCAAATTTGTTTTTATTCGCATTATTAACAAGCATTCTCTTCAACATCCTTATGAAGGGCCTTACAGAGTTATTGAAAAAGACAAAAAATATTTTAAGGTAGATGTGAATAATGAAATTAAAATTATTTCGATTGACAGACTAAAGCCAGCAATAGTTGAAGTAACACAACCACATAACACTAACAATCATATAGTTTCAACAATGACTAAAAAGAAACAAGTTACTTTCAATTTGTATAATAATAACTCTCTGGAAGGGGGAGTATTGTAGGGTTAATACTATTTACTATTGTACTTTGTTCATTTTTGTACTTTGTTATTTTTGAAATTATTGAATTAAGTTCTTTTTCAATTAATGTAAATCAAAATTTTTGATACCTCAGAATTTTTTCTTTTTTGAAACTTAAAATACATTAAACATAAAATTTAAATTTTATAAAAATAAAATTCTTTTAACTACACCACAATCCATAATGCTACCAAAAATATTGTTTATACAATCAACAACAATATCAGCAATAACAAGATGTCAACAACTATCGCCAACTCTGTGTCTGCGTATATACAAAAGGTACAGAGCAAACTACTGAATCTCCTCATTAGCATAAAACACGAGCTACTTCGACAAAAAGGAAAAGAGGTAAAATCACTAAATGTACATATTAAACAACAATTAAGTATGCGGGATTATAATGCATTTTTTGAAAGTGAAGAAAGAATAACTAATACACTCACTACAACTATTAAGAAAACACAAGCTAGCAAGTATGAAAAATTAAGAGAAACAAAAACAATCACTTAACATTAGGGCTGTCCCAGAATGGTTTTCCAATATAAGAAGTACAGAAATTCCAGATGACATTCAGTGGCTCCTATCTTTAGGACCGAAATTCGCCTTACCTATATCCAATAAAGAGTTTCCACTATTTAAGATTATAGCAGATGGGGAGAACTGCATACAGACGATTAAAGATAAAGAAAAACAGGAAATTGAAAGAAACAACTTGACGACATTAATACGCGATTACATAAATAAGACGACATATACAATTAGAGATAAGCTTATTCATAATACCCATCATTCTGCTAAGACGTTTCTGAAAAACCATGACCAAATTTTAATCCTCAATGCTGACAAAGGGAACGTAACTGTAGCGATGAACAAATCAGCATATGACATGAAGATGCAAAAAATTGTAAATGACATCTCCACATATAGGGTTTTAAAACGTGACCCTACAAATAAGCTACAAGGGAAAAATAATGAAATAGTGGAGAAGATGTATGCTAACTGTTTAGAGTTAAGTGTGAACTCATTGTAATGTTTTCTTAACTATCAACCTTGTACTCTATGGCTATCCTAGCTTATCGATAACTATGTTTCTACTTTGACATTTCTATTGTTTGCCAAGAATCCATTTGCATTAGTACGGTTTTTTTGTAATATTCATTTTGCTATATAAGCGCGAAACCATCTTGTATACAGCCTCTTTTGCGACAATATCTGCAGCAATAAACGTGCGATTTCTAGAGGACATCGTTGGAGTCTTTTATTTAACATTTGGTGCCTCCTGTGAGGACAAAGAAGTAAGTTCGAATATATATATAATATTATATTTCGGCATGGCGGAGCTGAACTGGCGTTCATCTGCCGTAAAATCCATACGACGTATACATGCAAGGGTAATGGAATCATGGGTATCAGATTTGTACCAGCTGGAACAGGAGCTAAGAACGCTGGAGTCTCATTTCGCGCGATTCGTCGAGAACCCCAATCATATTCTAGGGGAAGCTGCACCGGAAGACATCGGTCCACATGATACACTGTGGGAAACAGTTGAAGAGCTGTACGGCGAAGCGTGCAGCAAGTTGAACCGACGTATTGCAACATGTAGAGCACAAATCAGTGCCACTCCCAGTACAGGAGGGCGCACAGGCCCTACCACAAATCTAGAGGGGTTTTCAGTCGATTGGAAGCTAGACCCGATTGCTATCCCGGCGTTTGATGGAGACATGTGTAACTGGCTGGCTTTCAAAGATGCTTTTGAAACGCTTGTACATCGGTACTCTTACCCTGAAGCGTATAAGTTGGGTAAGCTACGGCAAGCAGTCAGTGCGAGCAGTGTACCCTTAGTTGGAGGTATATACTCTGGTGGCTATGAGGAGGTGTGGAAGGAGCGCTACGACAACAGGAAACAGCTTGCTGAAATACACGTCTCACGCTTCCTTAACCTCAAAGTAGCTGCAGAAGAATCAGCGAAGGCCTTACTAGCTATTGTTGACACGGTGCATGAGACGTTGCGCGCATTACGAGTCATGGAGATTCCCGTCAATCAATGGGATGCATTATCGGTGCCAATTGTGGTCTCGAAGCTACCATCTGCTACGAAATGGGACTGGTGTATGAAATGTTCTTCACACGAAATACCTCTACTAGAAGATCTTCTGAAATTTCTTGAAAGACGAAATGCGCATAGCATTTCTGCGGAACCTCCGCCCCGACAGCAACGCTCGGTGAAGTCGCACGTGGCAGCTGCTGAGGTGGGACAGTGCGCACAGTGCCGTGGTAGTCATCGTATTATTAAGTGTCCTGCACTCATAGCAATGCCAATAGAGCAGCGGTTCGAAGCAATACGAAATTTGAAGCTTTGCTACAATTGTTTACGGGGTGGACATTCTTCGAGGCAGTGTCCATCGGGAGGTTGCAGGAGCTGCAAGCACAACACCATTTTGTGCCGCGACAAACCTTCGACCATTGTACAGCCAGCCTCACCATCTCCACCCCACGTGTCTAATGAAGGAACCAGTCAAGTAAAATCAACAACTGCTTTGTGACTAGCAGCCCCTGCAGCAGCCACTGTTGCCCAATCCAAGCCAATAACTCTTTTAGCGACAGCACGGGCATATGCTTATGGGGAGACATTGGTTCAACGCGTGGCTCGTATCTTGTGCGATCCAGGATCGCAGGTTAGCTTAATTACAGATCGCTTTGCAAACGCATTACGGCTATTTCGATTTCGGAAGTGTAGTTTTAACATCGAGGGTGTTGGAGCAGCCATCAACACGCAAGATAAAGGCAGTGTTATACTTACACTGAAGTCTACAACTACTAAATTTGAGATGCAGATTGAAGCTATGGTGATACCATTTATCACTTCTCAGACACCTGCGATGAAGGTGAACATGCGCCAGTGGTCCTACTTAAAGGAACTGGACTTGGCGGATATTTGGTTTGGTACTCCAGGAACTATTGACGTTCTTATTGGTGCGGATGTGTGGGGACAAGTATTGGAGGGTGACATTATCGGGGGACGACCTGATGAACCCTTCGCCCAGCGTACCCGCTTTGGCTGGGTACTATTTGGCCCCGCAACTGTTTCTTCTACATCGAATGGGTCATCATCGCTCGCACTCAGCGCGTTGCTAGGTGAGGATGAAGTGCGGTTGGAAGAACTGGTTCGGAATCTTTGGAGAATGGATGGCGATTCAATTGATTATGAATCTCATGATGAAGAGTGTGGTCACATCTTTGACTCCACACATCGTCGTACCCTGGACGGGCGCTACGTCGTACATCTACCACTGCGGCGGGACGCGCCGGTACTAGGCGACTCTTATTCACTTGCGTTGCGGCAGTTCAGTCGACTGGAACACCGCCTGCTTGCTGACCCTACACTACAGGAAAACTATGTAACGTTTATGCGTGAGTATGCTGCGCTGGGGCATATGGAGCCTGTGCAAGCACCATATTCTCATGACGGGTGCTACTACATCCCTCATCATGCGGTTGTTGGAAAGTTTCGAGTCGTGTTCAACGCGTCAGCGCCAACGAGTACTGGCGCTTCCCTCAACGACATTCAGCTGGTGGGCCCGACCATTCAGGACTCACTTGTAAACATACTGTTACGATTTCGCAGATACCGAGTGGCGATTATCGCTGACATTGAGAAGATGTTTCGGCAGGTGGTGGTTACCTCCGAACATCAGGATCTCCAGAGGATCATATGGCGAGAGTCACCGGCAGACAATATCGGTGTTTATCGTTTGAAGACAGTCACTTATGGGATGGCGAGCAGCCCTTACAACGCCGTACGTGCCCTTCAACAGTGTGCGGTCGATAACTGCAGTGTAATTCGAGACGAGGATCAGGCTTCTCTTGCTCGAGATGCAATCTTGACTTCGTTCTATGTTGATGACTTTTTGACAAGCTGTGCGAATGCCAGTGAAGGAATAGAACTGGCGAGGAGCGCAGATGCTCTTCTATCTGCGGGAAAGTTTAGGCTGAGCAAATGGAACTCAAACGATAATCAGGTAACGATGTGTTTGTCGAGTAACGCCTCTATTTCCAGTTATACATTCAACTCCGGCGAGACTTCGGTCCTGGGCCTTAAATGGGATTCGGTGACTGATGAGTTGTTCTACCGCGTTGAGATTGAGCCGACAATAGATGTTCCTACCAAGAGAAGCGTGCTTAGGGATGTCGCTCGACTCTTCGACCCTACTGGTTTGCTATCCCCCGTAGTAATAACGGGGAAGGTTTTCATTCAGAAGATGTGGTCTGTGGGGTTGTCGTGGGACACTCCATTACCCGACGACCTTCGTGAGGAATGGCTGAGGTATCGTTCCAAGCTTAAGTTTCTGAATCAAGTTCGAATCGAGCGGTGGTTGGGTATGGTGCGACATGGCCGGACCACGTTACTTGGGTTCTGCGATGCCAGCTCATATGCATACGCGGCCGTGATCTACATAAGGACAATAGACGATTCCCACGCAACGCCGCTCTCGCTCCTTACTGCATGCACGAAAGTGGCTCCACTCAAAGGCTCAACCATACCACGACTTGAACTCTCGGCAGCAGTGTTGTTAGCGGAAACCCTCCGGCATGTGCAATCGGCCCTGAGCTTGTCCGAAGCTCCATACTTTCTGTGGTCGGACTCTGCAATTGTATTATGCTGGGTTAAGAAGCAACCATCAACCTTGAAACCATTTATATCAAACCGTGTTCGCAGGATTCAAGAGTTGACATCTCCAGATCGATGGCGTCACATCCGTTCGGTGCAGAATCCCGCTGATTGTGCTAGCAGGGGCATAACACCGCAAGAGCTGCTACATCACCCACTTTGGTGGCATGGACCCGGTGAGCTAGATAGCTCCGCGCTATATAGTACGGACATACCCCTCAGCCCGGACGAGTCAAAGGTACTTCACGCTTAGGAGCGAACAGTATCGTGCCTGGTCGGAGTGCATCTGGTCCGACCATTGGAAACGCGCAGGCCAGATGGCCATGTCATCTCGTTGACTGAACGCTTCAGTTCCATGCAGCCGTTACTAAGGACGGTGGCCGTCCTGCTACGATGGTTACCGAGACGTCGACACTTTCGTCAACCTGTTGTAAGTGCACGGGAGTTAGATGATGCACTTGACATTTTGATCCGGTTGGAGCAAGCAAGTAATTTCGCGTCCGAAATTAAGCAGCTGAAGGCCGGCTCAGGTTTGTCATCTTCAAGTAAGATTCTCTCATTAAATCCCTTCTTAGATGAGCACCTGATCCTACGTGTTGGAGGTCGTCTCCACAAGGCGGAAGTTGAGCACGATCAGCGATTCCCGATGATCTTGCCGAGATCCAGTCCTCTCGTGCACCTCTTAATCCGACAAGCTCATGAAACAACGCTACATGGAGGAGCACAGCTGACGCTGTATACACTTCGTCGCCGTTTTTGGATTTTAAACGCAAGACAAGCTGTCAAGTCCTTTGTACACCACTGCGTCGTATGTCGACGTCACCGAGGGGTGCTCCTCAAGCAGCAAATGGCTTCGTTACCCGGGCAGCGAGTTAAACCTGCAAGACCATTTGTATCCGCTGGGGTGGATTATTGTGGCCCTTCCACTCTACGTGTTGGCACAAAACGCTCTCGCACTCTCGTGAAGACATACTTGGCTATTTTTGTATGCATGGCGACTAGAGCCGTTCACATCGAGGTGGTGGATGATCTGTCTGCGTAAGCCTTCCTTGACGCTTTTACACGCTTTACCAGTCGGCGGGGTCCTTGCCGCGACTTATACAGCGATAACGGCACGGCATTTGTGGGTGCGAATCGAATGCTCCAGGAAGACATGGCGGCATGGAACAATGAGAACAATCAACGGTCGTTAGCGAGCATGGGCACCCAGTGGCATTTCATCACTCCTAGTGCACCACACCAGGGTGGTCTCTGGGAGGCTGCGGTTAAGTCTGCCAAGCATCATCTGGTCCGCTTTGTGGGTTCTCAGACAATGTGGTACACCCAATTGCAGACCCTGGCCGCGCGTATAGAAGCGTGTCTCAATTCTCGTCCGATCACTCCACTGTACGATGACCCAGACGAGAAGTTTGCATTGACACCAGGGCACTTTCTCATCGGAGCAGCGCTTTTAGCTGTGCCGGAGCCAGACATACGCGAGATTCCCACCAATCGCTTGAAGCAGTGGCAGTGGGTACGACAAGTCCACCAGGAGTTTTGGCAGCGTTGGAGCTCCGAGTATTTGATCACGCTCCAGAGGCGCAATAAGTGGCAGCGACGCGTCACGGATATCCGAGTCAACGATGTGGTGTTGGTGCGGCATGAGAATCTACCACCAACCCAGTGGCGTCTTGGTCGTGTGGTGGCAGTACATCACGGAGACGACGGAGCCGTCCGAAATGTCACTTTGAAGACTGCGAGTGGATGCATCACCCGAGCTGTTCAAAAGCTATGTTGCCTGCTTGAACAAGATGATTTCGAGTCAGCCGACTCGACCGGGCGGGATGTTTAGAGTTAAGTGTGAACTCATTGTAATGTTTTCTTAACTATCAACCTTGTACTCTATGGCTACCCTAGCTTATCGATAACTATGTATCTACTTTGACATTTCTATTGTTTGCCAAGAATCCATTTGCATTAGTACGGTTTTTTTGTAATATTCATTTTGCTATGTAACCGCGAAACCATCTTGTATACAGCCTCTTTTGCGACAATATCTGCAGCAATAAACGTGCGATTTCTAGAGGACATCGTTGGAGTCTTTTATTTAACACTAACAAAATCATTGATTTAAAGGAAAAGAACTACCTGACCTGCAAAACGGCCAATCCCCCTCGAATTTACAGATTGCCAAAAATCCATAAAGAAGGAGTTCCCCTGAGACCTATATGTTCGTCCGTCAATTCACCGTCTTACAACTTATGCAAATATATTGTCCGCGTACTCAAAAATATAACAATGTCCTCAAAGTATAACGTTAAAGATGCGATCGAGTTCAAAAACAAGATTGGAAATACCCATATTTATGACGATGAAAGTTTGGTGTCTTTTGATGTCGTATCGTTATTCCCGAGCATCCCCGTAGACTTAGCAATAGACATCATAGATTCGAAATGGAGTGTGATACAAGAGCATACGTCATTAACTAGAGAGCTTTTCTTAACCATATTAAAGTACTGCATTAAAGAGAACCGCTACTTCAAATACAATGATAAGATTTATGAGCAGAAGTCAGGAATGCCTATGGGTTCACCTGCTTCACCTGTCATAGCGGATATAGTTGTGGAAGAACTTTTAAATAAATTCGAAAAATATTCGGACAGCAAACCACGGCTACTTAAAAAATAGGTTGATGATTTATTTGCGATTGTAAAAACTGAAAACATAGACAAGATGCTCAACACTTTAAACAATTTTAACAAAACTTTAAAATTCACAATAGAAATAGAAAATGAAGGACAACTACCATACTTGGACACTCTAATAATAAGAAACCTACAGCATCAGGGAGGCTCATAAATTTCAATTCTAACCACGAGAGGACAATAATAAATACGGCTACCAACTTCATCCGTAGAGTACTCACCATAAGTGATAAGATATACCACAAGAAAAATATTGGCATTATCAAAGAAATCCTGGAGAAAAACGAATTTCCTCATGGCTTAATTAACAAACTCATCCGCGATTACTATATCAAGTCCAATAAAGATAAATCAAATGAGAAGAAAATTTATACATCGGCAACATATGTTCCAGGATTATCAGAGAGGATTAAGCACTCTAAAATGTTTGACAGAGAAAAATTTCACATAGCGTTCACGTATGATAATACTTTAAAACAAATATACATCAACACCAAAGACAAAGTTCCTAAAAATGAGAAATTTGACGTAATCTACAGAATACCATGGAATGGTGACGGGTCCCACGTATATGTGGGGACAACCAAATCTAAATTGAAGACAAGTATTTCCGCTCATAAATCTAACATAAAATTAAGGACATCTATCGACAATAAGAGAGCCTTAACATCTCACTGCCAAAATATGGGACACTATCCCGATTTTGACAACGTAGGAATCTTACAGGAAGAGAGAAATTACAATAAACGTTATACTCTAGAGATGCTACACATCATGAACACCCCTAATAATAGAAGGATGAATTTCAAAACGGACAATTGCGCTCATGTCTATCGCAATTTAATTCTCACTCACAAAAACCAATAACGTAGGTGTCATGTGTTTATGTGTTCATGTTATTGTTCGTCGGTCCGCCACCAGTACTTCGTCCGACAATAACAATGCTATGCCGTGTTGATCTACATACAGATTCTCTCCGTCCTACTGTCCACCACTTCATGTATTGTTGTTTGTATATTTTTTGTTTACATTTACGGTATTTCGACTTGCTTAAATTCTCTTGTTTATGTTTAAGTGTTCTTTGAGTTTGTTTGTTAATATTTTTCTGCACATAGAACTAGTCGATTGGAAAAACTCAATAATGTAAGTTGCGTTTTTGATGTAAGTTTTTTGTAATTTGACGTAAATATGTATGCATTTGGTGTTTTTCAGTCCTGAAGATGCCTTCAGATTGAAGGCGAAATATCGACAGCAATAAATGTAATGAATAAAACTACCAAAATTATAATAAAACGGCCAAATCGAAAAACTAATATCAGCTTATGATATATTGGCGATCCTGCCAGGAGCAATTGAATTGTTAAAAGTTAAAGGATGTGTAATTGTGAAACGGCATCTATCGATTTTAGGTACTAAAGTGGAGGGACGAATGAAAAAGAAATTTCGTTGAAGATGACAAGCTCATCGCAATAAATCCCCGAGAAATTTGCATGCCACCAGCGCTAAGCTAAATAACAAGCACGTGTAGTATGTAGCAACATCAATGGCTATAAAGTAAGAAATTAACGAAAGCAAAATCAAATCAGTAAAGGGGCACTGTGTGCCAGTCACCGGTCAGCAGTCATCACCACGACACAACAACAACAGTCAGGCCTACAGCTACTACAACAACAACGAAAGAAGTTATGTTTAGTCTTGCTGTCGCAGGTAACGAAAGAACACAAATAAATAGTTGTTTTTCATTAAAAAAAAAAAAAAAAAAAAGAGGTTCGTGTCTGAAGTCTTTAGTTTATTCAATCAGCTTTTGTGAATATTTTATAAGTTACTCTTCGACTTTGTTTATTTGTTTTAAAAATCAAAGTTATTAACCAAAAAGGACAAAATTATTTTAAAATCTTTTAACAAATTAATTTATAATTAGTTAGAGATTTATCAACCTATCATTTCAAATATAATTAAATTTAAAAAAAAGAAGGAAAAAATTTATTAAAAGCAACTAGTATAAATAATTGTATATTATATTTATTAAAATTTTTTTTAACTTTTAATAATTTTTTTGTCTATAAATATATACATAAATATTATTTGTGTTAGTTTAAATTATTATTACTTATCTTTATTCTGTACACTTCTTCTCCAGTTTATTTCAAAATGCAAAGATCACCAATACGTACACGCAACTTCACAACAACAACAGAAAATCAACATGAAAATCCAATACACACATCAGATATAAACATTTCACAAAATATACAATCTAATAACTTTCCAAATGAAAATAACTTAAGTGCGAATTTATCAAAATCTGTTAAATTGCCTTCCTTTTTTGAAGATTGTCCTGAAGCATGGTTTCTCCTTGTGGAAGTTAACAATATACGTGATGATAATATCAAATTTCAAAATATTCCAGTTTTTCTTCAAAAAGAATAAATTTCTAAAATTATTGATGTTATTAATCCGCCTCCTTTGATTAACAAATATGAAGCAATTAAGAAAGTTTTATGTGAAAGATTTTCTCTTAGCGAAGAGAAGAGATTAGAACAATTATTTTCAAATACTGAACTAGGTGGTTGTTCACCATCAGAACTTTATAGACATATGAAATCCTTAGCAGGTTCCAAATCAATTCTTAGTAAAGAACTTTTATTTAAATTATGGAGTAGGAAGTTACCGCAACAAATACAAATTCATATAACTTCTTGTAGTAATCATAGTACTGAAGAAATTATTTCTCTTGCAGATAAATTATTTGATTTAATAAATAATCCTCAATCGTCTAAATATTTTAATGTCGCTAGCGTAGAAAATAATAATAATATTCTGGAACAGTGCATTAGACATTTAACTGAGTTAACTACAGCCATTTAACAAAATCTTAACAAAATTACAGAAGATATTAATGAATTACAAATTAGATCAAGATTTAGAGATAGAAGTCGTTCTAAATCAAGTACGTTTTCTAGATCTAGAAACGATATTAACCAAAATATTTGTTGGTATCATAGAAAATTTAAAAATAATACTTTTAAATGCATTCAACCATGTGATTATAACAAAAATAAAAATTACGAAAATTCTAATGTTTTGAACTAGATCGTTCCATTATGGCGGGGGCTAATAATGGAAATGAAGTTAGGCCATCCGCCGCCTATTTATTTATGATAAATCCAATAAATTAAATTTTTTAATCGATACCGGTGCAATCGTTTCGGTCATTCCTTCTTCAAAAATCAAATCACATAAAAGAAATTCAGATCTTAATTTGACTGCAGCTAACGTTTCTTCTATTAAAACTTATGGAACAAAACTTTTAAAAATTGATCTAGGTTTAAGACGCGATTTTGAATTCCCTTTCATATTAGCGGATATTTCAACACCAATCATAGGCGCTTACTTTTTAGAGAAATTTGGTTTGTTAGTTGATATTAAGAATAGAGAAATTACTGATTCAACAACAAAATTGAAAGTTTCTAGATCATCTGGTTTTTGCGATATACATGGTGTCCCAGAACTCAACGTCAAGCCGAAACGGGGTGACAGGATTGATTGTAACCATCATGAGAAAAATCAGAAAAAAAATCTATCCCATGCAGTTTGAAAATTATGGGCATTTAAGAAAAACCTAGAAATTTGGTCAAACTGTAACCATTTTTCGGGTATTGTGGTTAATTTTTATTATTTTTGTTCATTTAAACTTTGGAACCTTAACCCTAAATAACATTTCTAGAACCTAAGTCAAAAATAATGACACAATTGCCCCAAGTTTCCTAGAATTAAGACTATTTGTTCAACTACGAATTTAAAATTTTTATAATTTGTCGACTTTGAAAGGCCCTCCTTTAAAAAAAATTTACTAAAGTGCCTTGGCAAGTGCCATTAAAAGTTCGAGCATTTAATCAGTATTGTAAAATGGTACAATACTTGTTAGTTTCATACTAAAAAAAAACGAGTAAAAAAATAGAAACCGCAAGTAACCCGATTTTTGCTAACCCATTTTACTCAGTTCGAATGTTTTTTATTCGCACAAGCTCTTGGTAGGTTCTTAATTTAACGGCAAAAGGATGAGGGAGATGGATAGTGGACATGTTTTACCAAAGTCAACAAAAGTAAGTAAAATTAATAAAATAATGAAAAATCTTAACCTAGTTTAGTTTAGGTTTATTGGAATAAAATTCAGATAGGGAAATAACATTTTTTGTTACAATAAATGTTCAAATTGTTTACATCAGCCTCAATACACGCCCTACATATTCTTAAAAAAGATCTACTTATTAGCCGGGCATATCCTCGAGAGTGGATGTCCTCAGCAGCTTGAGAAATTCGTTCACGCAGCTCGGCTACGCTCTCAATAGGCTTTGAATAAACTTTTTCTTTGAGAACGCCCCAATAAAAAAAAAATGCAGGGGATTTAAATCTGGGGAACGGTTTGGCCACGAGATAGTTCCTAAACGTCCAATCCACCTTCCCGGATATTCCTGGTCAAGGAAATCTCTTACTTGCACTAAGTAATGCGCTGGGCAGCCATCTTGTTGATACCACATGTGGCGACGATCTGTTAGTAAAGGATCACAACATAATGTTCTGCAAGCAGTTCCTGATCGGGAGCCACAGAAGTGGCCACCCAAACAGACAGCTGCTTGCAGAGGAGCCCCCGCCTAGGCACGTCAGGAGGCATCTATATGAACTGACGGACGAAGTCCAGAGGTTCATCAAGCAACCTCTGGACCCGTCAGCTTACCGACTGTGAATGCCGTTCTAGGCATACCGCCCCCGGACACAGACTAGACGGAGCTTCATCTGCCTCGAGAGACACGAACGACACTAGCTCAACTTCGCTCCGGCTACAGCAGCAGGTTAAACTGCTACCTGAGTAGATTGAATGAGGATGTGCCAAATGAGTGTCCGACATGCGGAGAGACCCCACATGACTCGAAACATCTCTTCGCATGCCTGGAAAACCCGACAACCCTAACGGCCTTGTCCCTGTGGACCAACCCTACAGAAGCTGCACGCTTCCTAGGGGTGCCGTTAGTGGAACTTGACGACAACGACTGAGATACCAACCGTCCTGGGCGGGGTTGTTGTAGCCGCTACAACAACAACAACGATCTGTTAGTGGTATGTCCTCTAACAAAGGTGGTAAATTTTCTCATAAAAAATGTAGGTAATTCGTGCCATTCAAGTTCTCAGGCAGGTCTAAAGGCCCAATAATTTTGCCGTTTAAGATTCCGGTCCACAGGTTTACTTTAAAGCGATACTGGGATCTGTCTTCTCGCATTAAATGTGGATTCGCCACATGCCAATCGTGAAAATTGTGTAAGTTTATGTAACCATCTTTTTTAAATGTAGATTCATCTGACCAGAGATTTTTTTGGATGAATTGGGGATTTTCATTATGCCTTTGTAGCATTGTTCTACAAAATGAAATGCTTTCAGGATAATCTCGAGGAACAAGACTTTGAACTCGTTGTACGTGAAACGGATGCATTTCGGCTCTTTGTAAAATACGATGTGCTGTGTTTTTGGGTATTCCCGTTCTTTCTTCAATTCCACCAACGGAAATACTTGGGTCATGTGCGACCTCTAGCAACACTTCTTCCTCGTAAGGAAAGCGAGCTCTACCTCCAGCCCGTATTTGATTCGGGAAATGGCCGCCCTTTGTGAGTGCGCATATTAACAAACTCGCGGTGATCCAGATAGCGCTCTAAATTTGGATATCTTTCCCGATAAAGTCTAGCGGCGGCACTTGCGTTGCATCTGCATTCTCCATAAATGAGGTGCATGTTCGCATATTCTTGTGAAGTGTAGCGCGTAGGCATGGTAGATAACAAGGATGCCAACACAAAAGTACAATTTCAAAAGAGAGAAGCCAAAGTTGCCGGTATGTAATCAACAAGTCCAATTCACAAAAATCCAAGTCCAAAAAGCCAAAGTTGTCAGTACTAAATCAACACAAGCGAATACGGAAAGGTGCGCGGTAGACGAATGAGCGAAACGTACTAACTGCAGTGTTGCTGTTACAGCGTCAGACTGGTGTCAGACTGGTAGCGCAGCCATTTGCTAGGTATGGCGACTGTATCTGTTTCATTCGCACGCGTTTAAACGACGCATCTCCGTCTCACTGCGTGGCGTCACTATCTGTCTCGCTCGCTCATGGCAAACATGTCCACTATCCTCTCTCTCTCTCATCATTTTGACGTAAAATTAAGAACCTACCAAGAGCTTGTGCGAATAAAAAACATTTGAACTGAGTAAAATGGGTTAGCAAAAATCGGGTTACATGAGGTTTTTATTTTTTTACTCGTTTTTTATTTTTTATTAAACTAACAAGTATTGTACCATTTTACAATCCTGATTAAATGCGCGAACTTTTAATGGCACTTGCCAAGGCACTTTAGTACATTTTTTTAAGGGAGGGCCTTTCAAAGTCGACAAATTATAAAAATTTTAAATTCATAGTTTAACAAATAGTCTTAATTCCAGAAAACTTGGGGCAATTGTGTAATTATTTTTGACTTAGGTTCTAGAAATGTTATTTAGGGTTAAGGTTCCAAAGTTTAAATGAACAAAGAAAATAAAAATTAACCACAATAACCGAAAAATGGTTACAGTTTGACCAAATTTCTAGGTTTTTTTAAATGCCCACACTTTTCAAACTGCATGGGATAGATTTTTTTTCTGATTTTTCTCATGATGGTTACAATCAATCCTGTCATCCCGTTTCGGCTTGACGTTGAGTTCTGGGACACCCTGTATTTTCAATAAGGATACCAATTACTGAAAATAAATTTTCTAAACTTTTAAATGATTTTCCTTCAATTACTTGTGAACCAGATTACCAGATTACACTAAACCAGTGCAACACCAAACGGTTCACAGAATTGAAACAAAAGGAGTCCTACATTTCTCCAAACCTAGTCGTGTTGATCCAATTAAATTTAAAATAGCAAAAACAGAATTTGAATTTTTAGTTAAAACAGGTATATGTAGGCCTTCACACTCTCACATTGCATCTCCTTTACATTTAGTTCCAAAAAAAGAACCAAATGATTGGAGACCTTGTGGAGATTACAGAAGACTTAATTGCATTACTATTCCAGATCGTTATCCGTTACCTCACATTCATGATTTGATTGTTGATTTAAAAAATAAACAAATTTTTTCCAAAATTGATCTTGTTCGTGCGTATCATCAAATACCGATGGTTGAAAAAGATATACATAAAACAGCAATTACTACACCATTTGGAATGTTTGAGTTCGTACGGATGCATTTTGATCTACGAAACAGTGCACAAACATTTCAACGTTTTATTAACGAAGTATTTTCTGGTTTGGAATTTGTATTTGTCTATATTGACGATATTCTTGTTACAAGTGATAATGAAGTTCAGCATATTGAGCATTTAAAATCTGTTTTTGAAAGTCTTGGAAAATATAACTTGAATATTAAACCTAGTAAATGCATTTTCGGAACAAGTAAATTAGATTTTCTTAGTTATGAAATTTCAAGTGAAGTAATAAAACCTTCTTTCGAAGGAGTTGAGGCAATAACTAATTTTGAAAAACCACTTTCAATAAATAAATTACAAAAATTTCTGGTATGGTGAATTATTACCATAGATATGTCAAAATGTTAGCAGCAGAACTTAGTCCTCTGCACGAAATGTTAACATTAGCAACTAAAAATAAACTTAAACAATTAAATTGGACAGAAAATACAACTACAGCTTTTGAAAATGTGAAGAAACTTTTTACACAGAAAACTTTACTTACTCATTTTAATAAAAACGGCAATTTATCACTTGCTGTAGACGCATCGAATGTAGCAATCGGTGCGGTTTTACAACAAATGAGTAACAACATTTTAGAACCACTTGCATATTTTTCACGAAAATTATCTTCTACAGAAATTAATCACTCTACATTTGACAGAGAACTTCTAGCGATATACAATTCAATCAAACATTTTCTAGAAGGTAGAACATTCACTGTTTACACTGATCATAGACCTTTAACACATATTCTAAATTCTAAATCAGACATATCACCTCGACAAATTCGACACTTAGAGTACATTGCACAATTTACAGATGACATTCGATACATTTCTGGAAAAGAAAACATAGTTGCTGGTACGCTTTCACGTATTCCAGATGTTAACACGATTTTAGCACAAGACATTAATTTTCAAACATTATTTGAGGAACAACAAAAAGATCAAACACTTTATGGCATAATATCTGATCAAAATTCCAACAGTAATTTAAAAGAAATTAATATTCCGGTACTTAACCTTAATATTTGGTGTGATATTTCTCAACAGTCTTTTAGACCATTTGTTCCAAATTCTATGAGAAAAATCATTTTTGATAAAATTCATTCTTTATCACATCCAAGTGTTCGTACAACTAGACGTTTGATTCAATCAAAATATTTTTGGCCTAATATGCGCAAAGAAATAAATAATTGGACTTCTACTTGTATAAGTTGTCAAAAACCAAAAATTTCTAAACATACTAAGCCACCTGTGCATTCCATATGGACGATTTGAACATATTCATATGGATCGTTACATTTTAACTATCATTGATAGATATACTCGTTGGCCAGAGGCATATCCACTTAGGGATATTTCAGCTAATTCTATAGCAACAACATTTGTTCAAAATTACGTTCCTCGTTTTGGCATTCCACTTTATATAACAGTAGATCAAGGATCACAATTTACATCAAAACTGTTCACAGAATTAACTAAATTGTTAGGATCACACACAATTCATACGTCCCCATATCATCCTCAATCAAATGGAATAATTGAAAGATTTCATAGGACATTAAAGACTGGTATTACTGCTTCAGATGATTCTACCCACTGGTCTGAAATTCTTCCTGGATATTATTTGGACTACGTAAGTCTATTAAAGAAGATTTAAAATGCTCTTCTGCAGAATTATTTTTGGACAAACATTAAGATTACCAGGTGAATTAGTTGTTTCGAACAGTTATAATAATGAAGTCGACAATACAAATGAAATTCTTTCTAAGCTAAGAAAATATTTTTCAAATGCTAGATCAAAGGTGGTACATCACATTAAAGGATACTCTTTTGTTCCTAAGAATTTGGATACTTGTGAGTACGTTTTTGTTAAAGTTATTCACAAATCAAATTTGCAATCACCTTATGAAGGACCATTTAAAATTATTTCGAAAAATAGTAAAGTATTCAAAATTCAATATGGAAATATGATTAAAACGGTTTCAGTAGATTTACTCAAACCTGCAAATATAATTTCTGATACAACACAAAACTCTAATTCACTAATAATTCCAAATACAAAAAAGAAAGTAACATTTAATATTAATTAATTTATCGTTTTACTGGAGGGGGAGTATATCGATGGCTGAGTGGAAGATCGACCTATCTCGGCAGCCAGTTCGAAAACTCAAAAACGCCCTACTTCAGAATTTGATTGATTTCAGAATATTATTGAAAAAGACCCTATCTCAGAATTTGGTTGAATATCGCCCTATCTCAGAATTCGGTTCAAAAACGCCCTATCTCAAACGAAAATACATTGAAAATAAGCTGAGATAGGGCGTTTTTGAATCGGCATCTAAGATAGGGCGTTCCCACGACAGCCGGTTCTACGTACCGGAATGACTCGGGTTTTACCCGACCAAGGGCTGTTGTTTCGGCGATCTAACCCCGTTTAGGTCGGGGAAGTATCTCAGAAGTTGCTCGCCCATAGGGCTACATTCGCTACGTATTCTTCTACTCAGGGCTGGCATCGAGTCAAACCCAGGGCCAGAAATCTACACCTGCTGTGTATGCCAGAGACGACTACACCATAACTCCACCTCAGTCAAGTGTAATACCTGCCAGGGGTGGAGTCACCTTAGAGTATGCTCAGGACTACGGACACATCGGCAGTGGACCACGTCGTACGTGGCCCCCTGCTGCTCAAACAGAGCAGCCTCCCCGGCTATCCTCAGTCCACCTGCGCAGCCTCACACAGTCACCACAGCACAACAACATAATAACACCACAGACCATACCACAGCCACGACAGACCACAGAACACACATAACCGCACCAACACCGTATCGGGGATCTCAACGCAGAGATTCGGCAACTAGTAAACGTACATAAGCGGAAAAAGTGGGAAGAGCATCTGAAGAGCTGTAACTTCACCTCTGGTGTGAGTAAGTTTTGGTCAACCGTGAGGTCACTGTCCAATCCCACGAAGCACGACGACAGAGTCGAAAATCTTTCGCCGACCATGCTTCGTCGGACCCGGAGCGATGCGCGAGCTATTTTAGCCGGCAGTTCATACTGCATCCTCCGGTGCACAAAGCCAAGCGTCGAGTGACCAGAAGGCTGCACAAACTGCCAACAACCTGTGCCCCCCTTGCTTTCACTTGCGGTGAAGTTCAGGTGGTCATCGGGAAGGCGAAAGACTCCAAAGCAATAGGTCCCGACGGAATATGCATGCTGATGCTGAAAAAGTGGGGTCCTGCGGGGGTAGCTTACCTAACGGAGGTCCTCCATTTGTCTATGTCTCATCATCCCAGACATTTTAAGGTGGGGAGAGAGTGGTCCCACTGCTCAAACCGGGGAAACCTGCCAACATAGGACATTCTTATCGGCCGATAACACTCCTTTCCCGGGTAGCGAAGACTCGAGACCTTGCTGCTCCCGTACTTCACAAACCACTTGACCCCAGCGAAGCATCAGCATGGTTTCCGTAAAGTGCACAGTACAACAACAGCACTTAATGCCATAAACACTCAGATAACTCGTGGCCTTAACCGTAAACGTCCCTGTGAGAGAACGATTCTAGTAGCGTTGGACTTGTCAAAGGCGTTTGACACCGTCTTAGAAAAATAAAACAGGGGGCTCCACAGGGTGGTGTCCTTTCCCCGCCACTGTTTAACTTTTACATTTCAAAGCTCCCTCAACCACCAGAGGGAGTATCGATTGTCTCTTACGCCGACGATTGCTCGATCATGGCGACTGGGAATGGAATTGACCTGTGTTCGAAAGTAAACGGGTATCTCTCCGAACTTTCTCGCTTCTTCACTACAAAGTGTCTAGCCCTCTCCCCTACGAAATCCTCTGCGACCCTGTTCACAACCTGGACGAAGGAGGTCCGGCTACCGCTGGGAATTCACGTCGATGACACACCAATTCCGACGGTGAATAATCCCAAAATACTCGGAGAAACATTCGACAGCCTGCTCTCCTTCTCTGCGCACGCAACCGCTATTGTCAATAAAGTACAGAGCGAGAACAAGGTCCTCAAGTCACTAGCCGGCAGTACTTGGGGCAAACACAAAGAAACGTTACTGGCAACATACAAGGCAATAGGCCGGCTGGTTTTAAATAACGCAGCGCCAGTGTGGTTGGCGGGGACTAGTAGGACGCAGTGGACGAAGCTACAGACTGTACAGATCACCGTACTCAGAACATCGACAGGATGCCTCCTGATGTCGACCGAACATCACCTCCACAACGAGGCACAAATGCTCCCCATAAAGGAGCACAACATAATGCTCTCTGGCATCTATATGAACTGACGGACGAAGTCCAGAGGTTCATCAAGCAACCTCTGGACCCGTCAGCTTACCGACTGGCCCTGAACGGCATTCACAGGGAGTCAGTATCGAGTTATGTATACTCTAGACCTGTGAATGCCGTTCTAGGCACACCATCACCGGACATCGACGAGACGGAGCTTCATCTGCCTCGGGAGACTACAACCACAATAGCCCAACTTCGCTCTGGCTACTGCAGCAGGTTAAACTCATACCTGAGTGTCCGGCAAGCGGAGAGACACCCCACGTCTCGGAACATCTCTTCGTATGCCCGGAAAAACGGCACTGCTAACGTCTTTGTCCCTGTGGGCCGACCGCATTGAGGCTGCACGCTTCTGAGGGCTTCCGTTAGTTGAGCTTGACGACAACGACTGAGATACTAACCGATCTGAGCGGGGCATGTCAGAAGGCATCTATACGAACTGACGGACGAAGTTCAGAGGTTCATTGAAAAACCTCTGGAGTGGCATTCACAGGGAGTCAGTCTCGAGTTATGTAGACTCCAGACCTGTGAATGCCGTTCTAGGCACACAATCACCGGACATCGACGAGAGGGAGCTTCATCTGCCACGGGAGACTAGAACCACAATAGCCCAACTTCGCTCTGGCTACTGCTGCAGGTTAAACTCATACCTGAGCAGGTTAGATGCAGATGTGCCAAATGAATGTCCGGCATGCGGAGAGACACCCCACGACTCGAAACATCTCTTCGTATGCCCGGAAAAAACGACACTGCTAACGTCTTTGTCCCTGTGGGCCGATATCATTGAGGCTGCACGCTTCTTAGGGCTTCCTTTAATGGAGCTTGACGACAACGACTGAGATACCAACCGATCTAGGCGGGGTTGTTGTAGCCGCTACAACAACACCAACATAGCTCAATCTTAAGTATTGGTCTGATAGAAAGAAAAACGTAATACATTGTATCGAGCCAGGATCTTGGCTTGAATGTGGTGGCACGGTTTCCATCGAGAAGGGATTGGAGATTGGGAAAAGCAGATGATAAGGAAGCTATCTGCACTGGACTGCGGTGTGGGCGCAGGAGTATATTCAAAGGAGCTTGGTGCTAATCTGTACCTGCGGCTGGCGAGCCATGCCAGCATATTTCATGGGCATATGTGAGGCTAGAACAGCTAGAAAAATGGCTAATAGAGCGAATACGTTCCACTTTTGGATCGTAAATGTCTTCCTTCTTTTTTGTGCACGAAACAGCCCGGACCATATAAGATGAAACGCTGCTGAATGCCAAGGGCTGGCTTCCTTAAGTCATAAAGCTTCCGGGAAACACACAGTTAGGCAGTTAGCGGACTATTAGTCCGGGAGCCAGCGACAGTTTGAAGTTAGTAATTTCGCAAAAGCTGAAAATTTCACGTTCGCTTTGTTTTGCATTCCACAAAAAGAAATGGACCTTCAGCTTGCGCACATGCGGGTGTATGGATTCTTCAGCTTCCCACGCATGTAATAAGATGATACAGAAAAACTAATACAGCTGAAACTTTTTCGACGTGTTTATGATATTAACAAATACCCAAAGAATATAATCAGCTGCCCTTACTGCGGGGGATTATGCGTCAGCTTTCCACGTAAACATTGCAAAATTTGCACTGAATAAATTGATACCGCAAAAGCTAAAATTTGGTATAGTATCAGCTAATTGAGTAAGTTACACAAAAAAAATATTCCGCTTCATATAAAGCGGGGGAAAAGTGCTCAGCCTACGAGCTAAAGGCTCGTTATACGCGTGGGAGCCTCTTATCTGATCGCATCGGCTGAGTACTTTTCCCTCGCTTTATTGGAAGCGGATTATTTTTTTCAGTTAAGTTATCAACTTACCTGTGGAATTTCAAAATTTCAGCTTTTGCCGTATTAGATATACATTGGGTTTTTATCACTAATTATAAAATACCCATATATCTATTATTTTGTAATTACTAGAAGCAGCGTGCGCATGCAGTTTTTGGATTATATAAGGCTAATACGATGTTTCCACGCTTCGTAATTCGCTCTCTAAGTAATTCGGGAGTTACACTGTTTCCACGCCACACATTAGTAATTCGTTTGGCAGCTCTACTTCTTGTTCTTCGCTATTTATTGTTATTTTTGTGTACTGCAATTATCGAAGATGGAGCTAAAATTTAAGTTATCATCAAAAATTTTAATTTATATAGAGAATATTTGGGAAAATTTTAGGAGACGGACGGCAAATTCTAGAAAAGGGGGGTGAGGGGGCGTAGAATAGGACCCCCTGATTTCAAAAATACTCCCCTTTTTCAAGCAACCCTATAGTTCTTATATAATTTATTGTTAAAGTTTTCATATAAACGATGAATAAGATAGCAAAATAACATAAAACTTGGTGATGCCAGACTGAAATTTTGAATAATAAAAGCGGATTTTTAATTCGGAATTTTCACTTAGTAGTGTAAAGTATTCGCAAAGAAAGTACTAGTGGCAACTACTCTGCCAAATGCAACCCTACGAAACGGTAGGGGATTACCATTGGTAGCACTGCGTTAATATCCATAACGTTGGCGACCTTGGCTATCGAATGTGACATTTTGACCGATTCCTGAAAGGAGAGCTGCAGCCTATTTTACCACGAAGGAATAAATCTGGAAAACTAAACGACATCTTTGTACTTTACAACTCAGGTGTGGACAAAAACCCATATAAAGCACTTGAACCACAAGCGCGACTACTTATTTACCCGAAATGTCACAGCGAATGACAAAGCAGGCGATAGTTGAGGCACTGGGTAACGCGGGCATAAGCTGCCCCAAGTCGGCTAACCTAACCCAACTAAAGCGCCTCTACGCCGGACTCCACCAACTGGAAGAGCACGAGCATGGCGCCTCTAACTCCGAAGAAGAAGATCCCGTATGGGTCGTATCCGCAGACATCGAAGATTTCGCCGGCTTTGGCGCCAGCGCGCTAACAGCCACCCTAACTAATGCCGACAATGAGAGCACCACCGCCGAGCCTGCCGCAGCCACTGCCGAAAAACTTCCCGTTGCCACCACAACTCTGAGACCGCAGCCCCAGATAGTGAATGTGCCGTTGCCGCGCCCAATTAATCTGTTGCCACAACCAATGCAAAAAAAGGCGCATAAAAAAACTTCAGCGAAGAGAGACTCTTAACATAGTTGACGGCGAAGAAGGACGCGTGAACTTATTTTCGCGGTCAACTATGTTTGCGGGTGTAATAGTATGTACATTCCGTTAATCGTTTTTGGGGAATAGTGCTGAAGTGACAGTCCTTGGCCAAGTATAAATCTATGATTACGCGTCTTTCTTCGCCGTCAACTAGGTTACGCGTCTTTCTTCGCCAAAGTTTTTATTAAGCGCCTTTTTTCGTAAAATTTTTGTATGCGTCTTTTTTCGCCGTCGAAACACTAGCGCGCCTTTATTCGTATCTAGTGACGACATGTAGTTTGAGAAAAAAATCGTACGATTTTACTGCACTCTAAAAAATTTTTGTTTAAATTTGCGCATATTAAGATAGGTAACCAGTTTCCTCTCTTAATAAATGCAAATTTACACACCATGTTTATTAAATTAAACACTGCATGCCTGCTTTTACTTATCATATGTGTGGCGTAGAACAAATTTCAATTTTGTTTTTTGAGTTCTAAACATTTATAGTTCACAATTTCACAGTTTACACATAAAATGTTTAAGATTTCCTCAAAAAAATGTTCGTTTAAATTTACGCATATAAAGAGAGGTAACCAGTTTCCTCTCCTTGTGTGTGCAAAATTAAACACTGTCTGTTTACTTTTACATACCAAATTTGTCACGTAGCGCACACAAGGGGTGGGTTTTGGGGTTAAATTTATTATGATTTAAGAAATTTTTATAGAAGAAAATTTCTTTTGCATTTCTTGTGCGTCATTTTGTAAGAATTTTTCTTTTTCCTTGAGAGTTCTTTAAAGTTTAACTGCAAATGAAAACATTGCCCTAAAAATATGCAATGCATACCCACTTACTGTTGCTTTTTACACTTTACAGCCAAAAAAAGTTTACCACTGATATGTACTTAACAAGTATTCGAAGATTTAATTTGCTAACTTCGAATTCGTTCCACCAAAATGAGCTACATGATAAAAATACAAGTTTAGTTAAATATTCGTTATTCGAAGTATTAAAAAAATGAGAAACCAGAAATCAACGGAAATGAATATAAAAGCGTAAAAATTTCATGGAATTATTTCATTTATTTATATTAAAATTCTTTTGTAAACTTTTGTATTACTTTTGAAAGTTGAGTGCATCGTCTGTTTGTAGAACTATTTATTAAACAAGTAATTTTTAAGAAAAAAGCAAAACCGACTTCAATTCTCATATACAAATTTAGGAGTACCGTTAATTTTTTCATGATTTAATGATCGGATCTAAACCAAATTATGGGACGACCCTTATGTTACCATCTATCCGGTAAAAAAGAAGAATTAGAACCGGTTGACGCGGTCCAAAGTTATATTTGAGTTCTTTGTAAATTTTATGTAAATAAAATGCAATTTATGAAACTTTAAAACGTTTATTTATTTATTACATACTGTACATAAAACTTGCATAAATGTATTTTAAAGAGCGTATTATCTGAAGCAAATTTTCTGTATTTTCTGACAATATATATTTAGAAGTATAACTGACGGACGAAATCCAGAGGTTCATTGAACAACCTGTGGACCCGTCAGCTTATCGAGAGCCCCTCAGCGACATTCACAGGGAGTCAATCTCGAGTTATGTAGACTCCAGACGTGTGAATGCCGTTCTAGGCACACAACCACCAGACATCGACGAGACGGAGCTTCATCTGCCACGGGAGACTAGAACCACAATAGCCCAACTTCG
>NW_023458557.1:779397-781966 GCF_013731165.1 Rhagoletis pomonella | reverse complement strand
TAATTTTAGCGTGACGTCATCGTAGAGTTGACAACTGAGAGCGGCGAGAATGAGGGCGACTATTGTTGTGCTGAATTGTCCCCAATACTCGGTACCCAATACTTAAAAAAGATTTCGGTACCCTATACTTCCTTTTCGGTATCCGATACCGATTATTTACATTAAACCCTCGCCATTATATGCATTTCAGGTTTAGAAAAAACTTTCATTACTAATTTATATGATATCGGCTAAAACACTTGAACTTATCGCCACAGAAAAATATTATTTTATCAGTTTTAACCTTAGTCGGTCCACGGTTCAAGAAAAATACTTTGACGGACGAAGAAGCCTTTCAGGGGAGAGATTCTGTAGCCAGTTAGCGATTCGAAAATTGTCGTTAACTGGTTACAGAATTTGTCCCAGGCCTACAAAAATGATATCGTACGATTCAGCTGGAACAAAAATGCTTCAAACAAGTAAGGGTTTCTCTGTATTATGGCATCGAACCGACATATATACATCTTTCATTTGAATCAGTAAAAAAGCTCTATTGGCTCTTACATTCGGGTTTTGTTAGGCGTTTTTTTTGGATATTTTTGGCCTATGTGCGCTTTTATTCGAAACCTAAATGTTTCGGTACCGAGTATCGAGAGTACTGGGTACTTAAAAGTATTGACTCAGCACATCCCTACTGCTGTCTTCTCTACTATGACGTCACCAAAACAGCTGATTCTGTCAAAATCACTGAGAGCCGAGTAGCGGTATCGTCATCGGCGCCACCTCTGTATTCTCTCCACCGTGCTAACTGCAGTGTTGCTGTTACAGCATCAGACTGGTGTCAGGCTGGTAGCGCAGCCATTTGATAGGTATGGCGACTGTATCTGTTTCATTCGCACGCGTTTAAACGACGCATCTCCGTCTCACTGCGTGGCGTCACTATCTGTCTCGCTCGCTCATGGCAAACATGTCCACTATAATAAAAATAATAAAAAAAAAACATTTGAACTGAGTAAAATTGGTTAGCAAAAATCGGGTTACATGAGGTTTTTGTTTTTTTACTCGTTTTTTTTTTTATTAAACTAACAAGTATTGTACCATTTTACAATCCTGATTAAATGCGCGAACTTTTAATGGCACTTGCCAAGGCACTTTAGTACATTTTTCTAAGGGAGGGCCTTTCAAAGTAGACAAATTATAAAAATTTTAAATTCATAGTTTAACAAATAGTCTTAATTCCAGAAAACTTGGGGCAATTGTGTAATTATTTTTGACTTAGGTTCTAGAAATGTTATTTAGGGTTAAGGTTTCAAAGTTTAAATGAACAAAGAAAATAAAAATTAACCACAATAACCGAAAAATGGTTACAGTTTGACCAAATTTCTAGGTTTTTCTTAAATGCCCACACTTTTCAAACTGCATGGGATAGATTTTTTTTCTGATTTTTCTCATGATGGTTACAATCAATCCTGTCATCCCGTTTCGGCTTGACGTTGAGTTCTGGGACACCCTGTATTTTCAATAAGGATACCAATTACTGAAAATAAATTTTCTAAACTTTTAAATGATTTTCCTTCAATTACTTGTGAACCAGATTACCAGATTACACTAAACCAGTGCAACACCAAACGGTTCACAGAATTGAAACAAAAGGAGTCCTAAATTTCTCCAAACCTAGTCGTCTTGATCCAATTAAATTTAAAATAGCAAAAACAGAATTTGAATTTTTAGTTAAAACAGGTATATGTAGGCCTTCACACTCTCACATTGCATCTCCTTTACATTTAGTTCCAAAAAAAGAACCAAATGATTGGAGCCCTTGTGGAGATTACAGAAGACTTAATTGCATTACTATTCCATATCGTTATCCGTTACATCACATTCATGATTTGATCGTTGATTTAAAAAATAAAAAAATTTTTTCCAAAATTGATCTTGTTCGTGCGTATCATCAAATACCGATGGTTGAAAAAGGTATACATAAAACAGCAATTACTACACCATTTGGAATGTTTGAGTTCGTACGGATGCATTTTGGTCTACGAAACAGTGCACAAACATTTCAACGTTTTATTAACGAAGTATTTTCTGGTTTGGAATTTGTATTTGTCTATATTGACGATATTCTTGTTACAAGTGATAATGAAGTTCAGCATATTGAGCATTTAAAATCTGTTTTTGAAAGTCTTGGAAAATATAACTTGAATATTAAACCTAGTAAATGCATTTTCGGAACAAGTAAATTAGATTTTCGTAGTTATGAAATTTCAAGTGAAGGAATAAAACCTTCTTTCGAAGGAGTTGAGGCAATAACTAATTTTGAAAAACCACTTTCAATAAATAAATTACAAAAATTTCTGGTATGGTGAATTATTACCATAGATATGTCAAAATGTTAGCAGCAGAACTTAGTCCTCTGCACGAAATGTTAACATTAGCAACTAAAAATAAACTTAAACAATTAAATTGGACAGAAAATACAACTAGAGCTTTTGAAAATGTGAAGAAACTTTTTACACAGAAAACTTTACTTACTCATTTTGATAAAAACGGCAATTTATCACTTGCTGTAGACGCATCGAATGTAGCA
>NW_023458557.1:774694-779297 GCF_013731165.1 Rhagoletis pomonella | reverse complement strand
TAATGAAAGTTTTTTCTAAACCTGAAATGCATATAATGGCGAGGGTTTAATGTAAATAATCGGTATCGGATACCGAAAAGGAAGTATAGGGTACCGAAATCTTTTTTAAGTATTGGGTACCGAGTATTGGGGACAATTCAGCACAACAATAGTCGCCCTCATTCTCGCCGCTCTCAGTTGTCAACTCTACGATGACGTCACGCTAAAATTAATCTCACGAATTCTGCTGCAATCGGCGCAATCTTGTATTCTATCATTCTTGTGCAGTTAGTACGTTTCGCTCATTCGTCTACCGCGCACCTTTCCGCATTCGCTTGTGTTGATTTAGTACTGACAACTTTGGCTTTTTGGACTTGGATTTTTGTGAATTGGACTTGTTGATTACATACCGGCAACTTTGGCTTCTCTCTTTTGAAATTGGACTTTTGTGTTGGCATCCTTGTTATCTACCATGCCTACGCGCTACACTTCACAAGAATATGCGAACATGCACCTCATTTATGAAGAATGCAGATGCAATGCAAGTGCCGCCGCTAGACATTATCGGGAAAGATATCCAAATTTAGAGCGCTATCCGGATCACCGCGTGTTTGTTAATGTGCGCCGTTCACTCACAAAGGGCGGCCATTTCCCGAATCAAATACGGGCTGGAGGTAGAGCTCGCTTTCCTTACGAGGAAGAAGTGTTTCTAGAGGTTGCAGATGACCCAAGTATTTCCGTTGGTGGAATTGAAGAAAGAACGGGAATACCCAAAAGCACAGCACATCGTATTTTACAAAGAGCCGAAATGCATCCGTTTCACATACAACGAGTTCAAAGTCTTCTTCGTCGAGATTATCCTGAAAGGATTTCATTTTGTAGAATAATGCTACAGAGGCATAATGAAAATCCCAAATTCATCCAAAAAATTCTCTGGTCAGATGAATCTACATTTAAAAAAGATGGTTACATAAACTTACACAATTTTCACGAGTGGCATGTGGCGAATCCACATTTAATGCGAGAAGACAGATCCCAGTATCGCTTTAAAGTAAACCTGTGGACCGGAATTTTGAACGGCAAAATTATTGGGTCTTTAGACCTGCCTGAGAACTTGAATGGCACGAATTACTTACATTTTTTACGATAAAATTTACCACCTTTGTTAGAGGACATACCACTAACAGATCGTCGCCACATGTGGTATCAACATGATGGCTGCCCAGCGCATTACTTAGTGCAAGTAAGAGACTTCCTTGACCAGGAATATCCGGGAAGGTGGATTGGACGTTCAGGCACTATCTCGTGGCCAGCCCGTTCCCCAGATTTAAAACCCCTGGATTTTTTTTTATTGGGGCGTTCTCAAAGAAAAAGTTTATTCAAAGCCTATTGAGAGCGTAGCTGCGTGAACGAATTTCTCAAGCTGCTGAGGACATCCACTCTCGAGGATATGCCCGGCTAATAAGTAGATCTTTTTTAAGAAGATGTAGGGCGTGTATTGAGGCAGACGGTAAACAATTTGAACATTTATTGTAATAAAAAATGTTATTTCCCTATCTGACTTTTATTCCAATAAACCTAAACTAAACTAGGTCAAGATTTTTCATTATTTTATTAATTTTACTTACTTTTGTTGACTTTGGTAAAAGTGGCGTCACTATCTGTCTCGCACGCTCATGGCAAACATGTCCACTATCCATCTCTCTCATCATTTTGCCGTAAAATTAAGAACCTACCAAGAGCTTGTGCGAATAAAAAACATTTGAACTGAGTAAAATGGGTTAGCAAAAATCGGGTTACTTGAGGTTTTATTTTTTTACTCGTTTTTTTTTTTTAGTATGAAACTAACAAGTATTGTACCATTTTACAATCCTGATTAAATGCGCGAACTTTTAATGGCACTTGCCAAGGCACTTTAGTACATTTTTTTTAAAGGAGGGCCTTTCAAATTCGACAAATTATAAAAATTTTAAATTCATAGTTGAACAAATAGTCTTAATTCTAGAAAACTTGGGGCAGTTGTGTAATTATTTTTGACTTAGGTTCTAGAAATGTTATTTGGGGTTAAGGTTCCAAAGTATAAATAAACAAAAATAATACAAATTAACCACAATACCCGAAAAATTGTTAGAGTTTGACCAAATTTCTGGGTTTTTCTTAAATGCCCCTAATTTTCAAACTGCATGGGATAGATTTTTTTTCTGATTTGCCTCATGATGGTTATAATCAATCCTGTCACCCCATTTTGGCTTGACGATAAGTTCTGGGACACCCTGTATATCGCAAAAACCAGATGATCCAGAAACTTTCAATTTTGTTGTTGAATCAGTAATTTCTCTATTTTTAATATCAACTAATATACCAAATTTCTATAAAAAGTAAGCGCCTATGATACCATAAGTTTTATTAGAAGAAACGTTAGCTGCAGTCAAATTAAGATCTGAATCTCTTTTATGTGATTTGCATTATGAAGAAGGAATGGCCGAAACGATTGCACCGGTATCGATTAAAAAAATTAATTTATTGGATTTATCATAAATAAATAGACGGCGAGGTGGCTTAACTTCATTTCCATTATTAGCCACCGCCATAATGGAACGATCTAGTTTAAAACCTTAGAATTTTCGTCATTTCTATTTTTGTTAAAATTACATGGTTGAATGCATTTAAAAGCATTATTTTTAAGTTTTCTATGATACCAACAAATATTTTGGTTAATATCGTTTCTAGATCTAGAAAACTTTCTTGATTTAGAACGATTTCTATCTCTAGATCTTGATCTAATTTGTAATTCATTAATATCTTCTGTAATTTTGTTAAGATTTTGGTAAATGGCTGTAGTTAACTCAGTTAAATCTATAATGCACTGTTCCAGAATATTATTATTATTTTCTACGCTAGCGACATTAAAAGATTTAGACGATTGAGGTTTATTTATCAAATCAAATAATTTATCTGCAAGAGAAATAATTTCTTCAGTACTTTGATTACTACAAGATGTTATAGGAATTTGTATTTGTTGCGGTAACTTCCTACTCCATAATTTAAATAAAAGTTCTTTACTAACAATTGATTTAGAACCTGCTAAGGATTTCATATGTCTATAAAGTTCTGATGGTGAACGACCACCTAGTTCAGTATTTGAAAATACTTGTTCTAATCTCTTCTCTTCGCTAAGAGAAAATCTTTCACATAAAACTTTCTTAATTGTTTCATATTTGTTAATCAAAGGAGGCGGATTAATAACATCAATAAGTTTAGAAATTTATTCTTTTTGAAGAAAATCTAGAATATTTTGAAATTTGATATTATGATCACGTATATTGTTAATTTCGAATTGTCCTTCCACAAGGAGGAACCATGCTTCAGGACAATCTTCCCAAAAATGAGGCAATTTACAGATCAATTATATAAATAGGCAATCATGTTTCCTTTACACCCCTTTTACGGCTAAACTGTACTTCTAAGGTATAAACAATTATAAATCATTAGAAAGGTATTTTGATGCTGATGTGCAGGCAATTTTTAAAATTTCAAATTAGTTTAAAATAGAGCGAAAAAATCAATTCAAAAGTCACACCAATACCAATGCCATACATGTATACATGTACATGGTTGGGGCGGGAATGCCTCCTAAATGTATGCTTTAATATTGATAGTGAATTAAAGAAACGTGCTAAGCAGCAGTTTAGGAATAAGATGTATGTATGTATGTACATGAATAGATTAGCCTCAAACAAGGATGAAGATAATTTTGAGTATGGAGAAGAAGAAAGGGATAAATACAGAAATTAAAATAAAAGTAAAGAAACCTAAATATAAAGACAAAGAGGAAGGAAAATTTAAATACCTAACCTAATAACAATGGTGGGGGTGAATATGTAAATGAAGAAAAGAATGGACATATTTAGATCAGGATAAAGGAAAGGATAAAGATGAAGAAGAAGATGAAGACCAAGACGAGGAAGAAGATGAAGATGAATATGAAGATAAGGATAAAGATAACTTATCTTAACTTAACCCCTTAACTTAACTTAACTCACCTCAACTCATCTCACCTCCGCTTAAAAACTTATTCCACCTGAGTTCGCTACACATTAATTCACCACGCCTAAATCCACCACTACTTCACTCCCCACACCTAAATTCACCACACCTTAATTCACCACACCTAAATCCACCACACTTTAATTCACCACACCTTAACTCACCACACCGCAACTTTCTCACCACATCTTAACTCACCACACCTTAATCTACCACACCTTGATTCACCACACCTCAACTTTCTCACCACACCTTAACTCACCACACCTTAATTCACCACACCTTAATTCACCACACCTCAACTCACCACAACTAAATTCACCACACCTGAATTCATAACACCGTAAGTCCCACACCCAATTCCACCACACTGCAACTCACCACACCCAATTTCAACACATAACATGATATCACTAAAGAAACAATGTAAAGAAAAGAGGAAGGAAAATTTAACTACCTAACCTAATAACAATGGTGGGGGTAAATACGTAAATGGAGAAAAGAATGAAGATATAGATCAGGATAAAGGAAATATGAAGATGAGGATGAAGATGAAGATGAAGATGAAGATGAAGAT
>NW_023458557.1:774292-774594 GCF_013731165.1 Rhagoletis pomonella | reverse complement strand
CTTAACTTAACTCACCTCAACTCATCTCACCTCCGCTTAAAAACTTACTCCACCTGAGTTCGCTACACATTAATTCACCACACCTTAACTCCCCACACCTAAATCCACCACTACTTCACTCCCAACACCTAAATTCACACACCTTAATTCACCACACCTAAATCCACCACACTTTAATTCACCACACCTTAACTCACCACACCCCAACTTTCTCACCACATCTTAACTCACCACACCTTAATCTACCACACCTTAATTCACCACACCTCAACTTTCTCACCACACCTTAACTCACCACACCT
>NW_023458557.1:772038-774192 GCF_013731165.1 Rhagoletis pomonella | reverse complement strand
GTTGACCAGAGCTTACTCACACCAGAGGTGAAGTTACAGGCCTTCAAGTGCTCTTCCCACTTTTTCCGCTTATGTTGATTTACTAGTTGCCGAATCTCCAAATTAAGGTCCCTCAAGCGAGGGTCCCCGGGGTCGACCTGGCGTAGGTGGTCACGCTCATTTGCTAGAACAGCTGCTTCAGCCGGGAAATTTGGGCGGATTTCCGCGATGCGTCCGGACGGTATGAAGCGAGCTGCTGCGGCAGTGACTACCCTGCGGAACTGGCGTTCGCCAGCATGTACGTCTGTGGGTGTGGGGAGTGCGGCGAAGCTGCTCTCGGTAACTTCCACGAAGCCGTTCCAATCAGCTTTGTTAAAGTTGGTGTAGGTTCGCTGATCCGCGGGAGCAAAGTGGGTGGGCTTATTGATCGAGATGATTATGGGCAGATGGTCTGATGCTAACGATAGCATAGGTCGCCATGATATGCTATTTATCAGACCAGCGCTAGCAATTGTTAGATCTGGCGAGCTGCTGCAGCTGCCCACAATCCTGGTGGGGGCGTCGTCGTTCATGGTGCAGAATGTCGAATCGTCTATCTGCTCAGCCAAAATGTTTCCCCTCCGATTATTGGCCAGGCTTGAATGCCAAAGATCGTGGTGCGCATTGAAGTCACCTACTACCAGTCGGTTTTCGCCTCTGAGTAGCGCACCTATGTCAGGGAAATATCCAGCCGGGCAGCAGGTGACAGGGGGTATGTACACGTTAAATATTTCGAGCTCGACATCGCCTGACCGGACAGCTATGCCCTGACATTCTAGGGTAGTGTCCCTTGGGTCGATGTCTTCGATTAGCCGTCTAGAAAAAGGGGAGATGACGGGGGGTAGAATAGGACGCCTGATTTCAAGAATACTCCCCTGTTTTCTAGCAACCCTATAGTTCTTTTATAATTAACCGACTTCCAAAAAAGGAGGTTATCAGTTCGTCGGGTTTTTTTTTTTTATGTATGTTACCGCATAACTTTGGACCACGTCAACCGATTTCGATATTCTTTTTGCATCGGAAAGGTAGTGTCTCAGAGGTGGTCCCATACTAATCTGGTTGAGATCCGATCAGTGGATCATGACATATATATATATATATTTTTTTTTTATATGGGAGTTGAAGTCGGTTTTTTTTTTGCTAAAAATTACTTGTTTATTGTTATAGTTTTCATATAAACGATGAATAAGATAGCAAAAAAACATAAAACTTGGTGCTGCCAGACTGAAATTTTAAATAATAAAAGCGGATTTTTAATTCAGAATTTTCACTTAGTAGTGTAAAGTATTCGCAAAGAAAGTACTAGTGGCAACTACTCTGCCAAATGCAACCTTACGAAACGGTAGAGGATTACCATTGGTAGCACTGCGTTAATATCCATAACGTTGGCAACCTTGGCTATCGAATGTTACAGCTCGGCCATTTTTACTGATTCCTGAAAGGAGAGCTGCAGCCTATTTTACCACGAAGGAATAAATCTGGAAAAATAAACGACATCTTTGTACTTTACAACCCAGGTGTGGACAAAAACCGAAATAAAGTACTTGAGCCACAAGCGCGACTACTTATTTACCCGAAATGTCACAGCAAATGACAAAGCAGGCGATAGTTGAGGCACTGGATAACGCGGGCATAAGCTTCCCCAAGTCGGCTAAGCTACCCCAACTAAAGCGCCTCTACGTCGGACTCCACCAAATCGAAGAGCACGAGGATGGCGCCTCTAACTCCGAAGAAGAAGATCCCGTATGGGTCGTATCCGCAAACGTCGAAGATTTCGCCGGCTTTGGCGCCAGCGCGCTAACAGCCACCCTAACTAATGCCGACAATGAGAGCACCACCGCCGAGCCTGCCGCAGCCACTGCCGAAAAACTTCCCGTGCCACCACAATCTCTGAGACCGCAGCCCCAGATAGTGAACGTGCCATTGCCGCGCCCAATTAATCTGTTGCCACCACCAATGCCGCCACCGCCGATATTATAAATGATGATGAATGTGCCGTTGACGCCGCCAGAAAAGTCATCGCCACCGCTAATGCCGCCATTAGGACTGCTGCCATAGTTAATGGAAATGCCGCTGCCGCCAATACCACTGCCGAAAATATGGTCGACCGAATGACCGCCACCGCCACCACGTCCC
>NW_023458557.1:767825-771938 GCF_013731165.1 Rhagoletis pomonella | reverse complement strand
ATTACACTTGACTGAGGTGGAGTTGTGGTGTAATCGTCTCCGGCATATACAGCTGGTGTATGTTTCTGGCCCAGGGTTTGACTCGATGCCAGCCCTGAGTAGGAGAATACGTAGTGAATGTAGCCGTATGGACGGACAACTTCTGAGATACTTCGCCGACCTAAACGGGGTTAGATCGCCGAAACAACAGCCCTTGGCCGGGTGAAACCCGAGTCATTCCGGTACGTAGAACCGACTGTCGTGGGAATGGGCCGAAATGATCAATGTGCACGGTATCAAATGGCTGAGGCTCCTTTGGTATATTATACAATTTCCTTTCTCGCGACGCCGGCGGCGCGGCATACATGATGCACTTCAGACAATTCTCAATAAACCGTGTCACTTTCGAATGCAGATTGGCAATCGAATAAAGTCTATTAATTTTGTCGCATGTCTTGTCGACCGACTGGTGCCCCAATTTCTCGTGCGCTAGTCTAATAATGTTGTCTTCCATTTCGCCTGGAACACAGAGTCGCCTACTGCCGTCCTCCCGTAGCCTACATACGAGGCCGTCCTGCAAGTCAAAGTCTTTTACCTTCCCCGTCAACAGTTTCTCACGAATCTCTTAGATTTTCGTCTCGCTCTTGAGCCACCTGTATCCGAAATTCTACGTCGACCGTGTCGTAATCCACCGCCGTAACACAGCGGCTTAGGGCGTCTACGTGTCTCATGGCAGTGCCTCTGCGATGTACAACTTTATAATTATAATTCTCTAGTTCCAAAGCCCACCTGGCTATCCTAGCATTAATTTGTTTTCCAGAGTTAGGGCAAGGGAGTTACACTCAGTTACTATCTGGAAGGGGATCCCTTCTAAATACGGCCGGAATCGTCGTAGGGCAAACACTATCGCCAGCGTCTCTAACTCGAAGCTGTGGTACTTCGCTTCGGCTGCTGAAGTGGTCTTGGAAAAATATGCCACCGGGTGCATTTTCTTATCGTCTTGTCTTTGGAGTAGGACGGCCCCGAAACCCGTTGCGCTGGCGTCGCAGTGTAACTCGATCTTTCTCAGTGGATTGTAGATTGACAGCACCGGGGCCCTCGACAGTTCCGACCTTAACCTCTGGAATGGTTCTGCGCAATCGTCGTCAAATAAAAAGGGCGTGTCCTTTTTCAATAAGTTCAGCAAGGGCCTAGCGATTCTGGAGAACGAAGGTACAAAACGTCTGAAGTACGAAAATAGCCCGATGCAGGACTGTAGCTCTTTATGGTTGGTCGGCATTGGGTACTTCTTGATGTCATTGGTATGTGACTCGCTTAACGTGATTCCAGCGGCTGAGACCGAGTAACCCAGATATTCTATTTTACTGTAACCGAACTTACACTTTGACAGATTTAGCGTCAAGCCTCTTCGTCTTATGCGGCCTAATACCGTTCGCAAGAGATCTCTGTGTTCCGCAAAGTCAGCTGTCGCTACTATAATATCATCCATATATATTATGATTTACCTAGCTTCGATGAGATCACATTTTTATTGATGAACCTTTGGAACACGGCTGGAGCATTTTTAAGCCCAAACGGCATTTTGAGGAACTCATACTGTCCGCCCGGGGTAACAAAGGATGATGAAAACCGTTCTTCAAATCTAGCACGGAAAATAGTTGTTTACCTTCTGGGTATTCTACGCAATCGTCTATGAGCGGTAGTGGGTAGTTGTCGCGGACAGTGATTTTATTTAAGCCGCGGTAGTCGACACAAAGGCGCAGCTGCCCATTTCTTTTCTTCACTAAGACTATCGCGGATGCATACGGCGAGTTACTAGGGCGTATAATACCTCTCGTCTCCAGGTCCTTTACAATATCTTGCACGGCTGTGCGTTCAGCAAAAGAGAGCCGACGAGGAGCACAGTGGAAAGGCACGTCTGAAGTAAGGTGGATTTTTATTTTGTATTCATACGGCTCTATCTCTACGTTGGAACTGATATACTGGCAACGCTGCCACCAACCAACTGATGGACAGCAGCCTGAACGCATTACGGGCTTCAGTGCAGGAGCTGCGACAAAGTTCCGAAGATAGCCAAAGGTACATTGTACGGTTACGCGAGGGTATGCAGCCACAAAGTGCAAGTCAGAGTAGTGTGCAGCCAGCACAAGACGAACAACGCCAGGCCGTCGTAGCTGATACCGATTCGCACATAAAGCTGTACGACTTGCCTACATTTGGCGGTAATATTGAAGAATGGCCATTGTTCTACGCAAATTTCAACGACACAACACAGGCGTTCGGTTACAGCCACCGGCAAAATTTAATGCGGTTGCAAAAATTACTGGTTGGCCCGGCAAAAGAGGCAGTGGAGGCCTTGTTAATTTTTGCGAATGACGTGCCGAACGTGATGCGTGAGCTTGAGTTTCGGTTTGGTCGGCCCGACATTTTGGTTAAAGGGCAAATAAGCCAATTGCAGCAGATCCCGCCTATACCTGAAAGCAAAGTTGAAAGAATTATACCGTTTTCGTCCAAAGTCCTTAATGTGGTGGCGTTTTTGAAGTCCGCGAATTGTCAACAACATTTGTCAAACGTGACGTTGCTTGAGGAAATGATTATCAAGCTGCCGCATACCAGACAATTCGATTGGGCGAAACACGCTGCGACGATCTCGCCTTATCCAACAATCGAACATTTTTCGGAGTGGCTCAGCGACTTGGCAAGGATAATTTCTCTAATGCCGACAACAAGCACACGAATCAGCAAACAAAATGCTGCGCCGAACAATCCGCGCCGCCTCATGCATATCAACCGACCGAAAGAGATTTTAAAATGTTATCACTGCAGCGGAAGCTATACGATAGCACAGTGTGAGTCGTTCAAGTCAATAGGCTTTCAGGACCGGTGGGAACTGGTCAAAACACAACAATTATGTTTTTCATGTTTGCGCAAGGGCCACTGCACACAGAAATGTCGGTCAAGGCGATAGTGTGAGGTGAATGGATGCCAACAATACCACAACCAGCTACTCCATAATGAGGAAGTAGCTGATCAAGCGCCACGTCGAGTCACGCAATCGGATGTCGGTGTGCAGCCACTGCTAAATTGTCGGGTAGCACAAAGTTCGCAAGGTTTATTATTTAAAATGTTACCGGTTAATATTTACGGCCTGGACGGCAAGCGGGATGTACTCGCCATGTTTGACGTAGGTTCGCCAGTGTACATAATGGAGGCCGGCGTAGCAAATATGATCGGTGCTAAAGGCGATTTACTTCCACTCACGCTGCAGTGCTACGACGATAAAATGGTAACCGAGCAAGCCAGTAAAGTTGCCATTGAAATCGAGAACTGTACTAACAAGAATAGATTTGCGCTTAAAGATGTGTACACGGTAAAAAACTTGAATTTGCCCGAACAATCACTAAGAAAAGAAAATTTCGATCATCTTAAAGATTTGCCAATTTTAAACTATTATCGTGCAAAACCAGTGTTGCTGATTGGGGTAAAACACGTACATCTCGGTGCCACCACAGCGATTGTGTAAGCCAGCAGCGATAGCCCATTGGCTGCGAAAACTCCACTTGGCTGGGTTGCGTATGGTCCAACGAAGTGGCCATCACTATTGAACCCCCGCGTTCTAGTCGTGAGGGAATTTCAGCAACTGAACGATTTAATAAAAGAATATTTCACAGCAGATAGTTTTGGCGTCAATCCGTCGCCGCAGTAGTTAGATTCAGACGAAGAGAAACGCGCACGTTCAACTTTACAACAAACGACCAGAAAAGTGGGACACCAGTACGAAGTCGGATTGCTGTGGAAAGAATATCCGCCGTAATTGCCCAGCAGTCGAGCCATGGCCGAAAAGCGTTTGTGGACAGTGGAGAAAAGAATGAGAGGCGACGTCGAGTTTCGTACGCGGTACAGAGAAGAAATGTCGTAAGTATTTTGAAAGAGGGTACGCAAGAAAGCTGAGCGAAGCCGAAGTCAGCGCGCCGGACATAAACGTATTGGTACTTGCCCCACTTCGCTGTCTTCAACCCCCATAAGCCGGAAAAAATACGAATTGTTTTCGATGCGTCAGCCAGTGTAGCAAATGTGTCTCTCAACTCGGCTCTTCTGAAAGGTCCAGAACAAGCACAATCGCTGATAAGAATT
>NW_023458557.1:765075-767725 GCF_013731165.1 Rhagoletis pomonella | reverse complement strand
CGGCTCTTCTGAAAGGTCCAGAACAAGCACAATCGCTGATAAGAATTTTATTGCAATTTCGACAGGGGCGCAGCGGAGTGTCAGCCGACATTCGTGAAATGTTTTCACAAATAAAGATACGCCAAGTTGATCAACACGCCCTACGCTTTTTATGGCGCGACGGAGACCAAAGTCGAGCAATCGAAGAGTACGCGATGACATCACTAATATTTGGTGCTGTATGCTCGCCATGCATAGCCGAGTACATAAAGAATAAAAACGCCAACGAATTTAAAGCACAGTTTCCGGACGCCGTATCCACGGTTGTCAACAAACACTATGTTGACCATTTAGTTGCCAGTTTTAACGAGCCCGAAGAAGCCGTAAGAATTTGCCAAGAGATAGTTAAAATAAATCGACATGCGGGTTTCGAGCTGCGAAATTTTATCTCCAACTGTCGTGAGGTAGAAGAAATAATGAACCAACAATCAACGTCGCCAGCAAGAGAAGCGGTCAGCATGGAGCGAAACGGGAAAGCAGACAAAGTGCTCGGCCTGTACTGGAACACGAAAGAAGATACTTTCGGATTCCACACACAGTTTCATCGCGTGCCCCACGATGTCCTAAACAGAACGCGTGCACCAACCAAGCGGGAATTACTTCGCATCGTTATGGCGGTGTTTGATCCACTTGGTATGTTGTCTAACTTCTTAATTAATACTAAACTTTTAATTCAAGAGACCTGACGACATTCTTCCGATGGAGCTAGGTAGGAAGTGGTTACAATGGTGGCAAGAATTCAACAGCGTGAAGCAATTCACGATTCCACGGTGCTACTCACCCCTCGTCGCAAGCATGGGTAAAGTCGAAGTGCATATATTTGTCGACGCTAGTCAAGTTGCGTTTGCTGCGGTGGGGTACTTGCGAATTCTTCACGAAGGAAATGTTGACGTCAGCATCGTATTGGGAAAAACCCGTACCGCTCCGACGAAGCTTATGTCGATCCCGCGCCTAGAACTGCCGTCAGCTGTCCTGGGCACCCGTCTATTCACATTCCCACGACAGCCGGTTCTACGTACCGGGATGACTCGGGTTTTACCCGACCAAGGGCTGTTGTTCCAGCGATCTAACCCCGTTTAGGTCGGCGAAATCCATCAAACGTTGCTCGATCCAAGGGCTACACCTTCTCCGCACCCCTCTGCTCAGGGCTGGCTTAGAGTCAAACCCAGGGCCAGAAATCTACACCTGCTGCGTATGCCAGAGACGACTGCATACAAACTCCATCTCGGTCAGGTGCAATGCCTGTGACGGGTGGAGACACCTCTGTAACTGCTCGGGCCTGCGTACGCACCGGCAATGGACCACGTCGTTCGTGGCCCCATGCTGTGCGCCTCCACGGCAAACCACCAGCCGCCTGGGCAGCACACAACCAACACACCCACACCCCAACTCAACAGAACAATAGACACACAAACAAACACAATAGCACCCACAAACCGCCGCCGGCAACTCCTAGTCCCTCCGACAATCTGCTGTTTGTCAGTCCAGAATATACCGTAACGTGACATCAGTCAAGTGCAACTCTTGCCTCGGCTGGTGCCACTTTAGGGCGTGCTCAGGACTTCGCAACACACGAGATTGGACGAGTGACTATGTGGGCCCCTGCTGTGCTGCCCCGTCGCATCCCTCCCCCGCGACGCCGCCAACCACCACCACAAGGCAGCACCCCCTTTTGCAGCACGTACAGCAGGGGGCCGGAAGGCAACACAACTCTTTAACACCACACATCACAATCGGTCTCCCAAGGCACACAAAGGTGCTGTGCAATTTAACTGTAACGGACTCCAGAGCAAGATCGAGGAGATAACTGTCTTTATGGGAAGGCATGGAATATTAATAGCTGCGGTCCAAGAGACGAAGTTGCACGGCAATTCAACCCTGTTGAATTGCGCCGGATACAACGTGCACCGTCGAGATCGCGAGCGAGATAATGGTGGAGGTTTAGCGTTCATCACGCACCACACCGTGCAGTATCGTCTCATTGAAGCAGACATAAGCCGCAGGGATACCATCCTAGAATGTCAGGGTATTGGTATCCGGTCAGGCGATGTTGAGCTCGAAATATTTAACGTATACATACCCCCTGTCACCAGGTTAATTTTATTTAATAGATTTTTGTAGTTGATGGTGCAGTCGACAACGCCTACTACGTTAATTCTTTTGCCTCCAACCCCAACGTACGGGCATTTTGGCTTTATGTGCCCACGTTGACTGCAGTTGAAGCATAGCGGCAGATCTTTAACGGCGGGCAGCTCCTCTCTGTTTTTAGTTGCGGCGGTCGGCTTGGTCAAGGCAACGGCGTTGGCGCGTTTGATGGCAGCGTTCGGAAGAAGGTATTTATCTAGATAACTATTGACCATAGTTTTGAGCTCGGAGAGCGACCGGGCCGCCATGAGTAGATGCACGTTACTCACTTGCTGGTTGATTCCATCGAGAATAAAGTCAATCAATTCCCTCTCATCGACATTGCCCCGTTTTGCCAGTACCTGCCTGGACGGGATGTAAAAGTGTAAGGTCTCCCGTCATGTCATGTCTGCTAGTTGTGATGGCGAATTCCTCCATGAGGGACGTGGTGGCGGTGGCGGTCATTCGGTCGACCATATTTTCGGCA